>NW_013666713.1:288727-306114 GCF_000517525.1 Limulus polyphemus | reverse complement strand
GAATTATAATCTACAATTTTATACCAAACTTATTGACATAGCTTCTTAAAATAGTAGTTCAATAACATTTTGAATGCAAGTCAACAAACGCGATTACATAGTCTTTGACATTTGACCCATAACACATAGCACGTGAAGGTGCATCAGCACAAATGTTATCTTGAAATGATACACTTGTAATGATAAACTCAGATTTAATAGTTTTCTTTTTCTTTCTTTTTTTTGAGTGGATGTTCCACAGTGGGTAACAATACTAAAACCATGTCATCAGAATGGAACTTACGCTCTTCAACCTTATGGTCATAAACATTTTTCATTTTAACTTGGGATGGCTTCAAATTTTTACGATCCAATTCAGAAGCATGTAAGAGTCTGGACCGAAACTTGGAAACGTAATTCAATAAGTGCATTTCTTTTGGATCATCTTCCAACCATTTTTCCTTCAGCAACTTAAATGGACCACGCATTGAATGGCCAAATACCAACTCAAACGGACTAAATCCTAACGACTTCTGAGCTGACTCAAGAACAGTAAATAATAATAAATTAACTTCTTCATCCCAATCCTTCTTGTTATCGAGACAGTAAGTCCGCATCATATGTTTCAAAGTAGAATGAAATCTCTCAAAAAGCACCTTGCAATTCTGTATGGTACACACTAGATTTGATCTGTTTAGCACCGAGCTGGTAAACAACTTGTTTAAACAACCTCGACATAAAATTTGATCCCTGATCAGACTGAATTTCTTTGGGCAAGCCAGCAAAAGTAAAGAAGTTAATCAAAGCCTTAACCATTTTATTGGGCTGAAATGTTTCTCAAAGGAAATCGAGTGGATGCGCACATGATAGTCAACAAATACTGGTTCTCTGATCGTGTTTTTGGTAAAGGCCCAACACACTCAACAATCACACAACCGAAGGGTTGTTCGAAAGTTCGGATAGGTTTCAAAGGAGCAACAGGAATTTTCTGGTCAGGTTTTCCGACCAACTGACAGGTATGACAAGTTTTATAAATCTGAGAAACATCTTGCCTAATTTTTGGCCAAAATAAATGTATCATAATTTTGTCACATGTTTTATTGACACCTAAATGACCTCCGATGAGGCAATTTTCAATATTTCAGAACAATATGCTTTGGGAACAATGATTTGGTAAACTATAGCCCAGTCCTCTGAAGCTGGCACACCTGGTGGTCTCCATTTCCTCATAAGCACACCATTTTTGAAAAAAATAACCATTTGGAACTTTCTCCAGTTCATCTTTTGGGAGTGCATATTTAAATAATGAAGAAATCTGTGGATTCTTTTCTTGCTCAGCGATCAGTTTACTTTTAGCAAACGGAATTTTACCACGTGAACCAAATCCCTCACGTTCATCGTTGTCACTCGCCGAATAATCGCCAGTAGGACAACCATCCACATGATCTCCGTCGGATCGAAAAATGTCTGAGACAAATCTATAGTATCGTTCTCTGAATACGCGTCTATCATTTGTTTTTGGCTTAATTTCTTAGCCTGAGCTTGAGTCACAGCACACGAGGAAAACGCATCGGGATTCTCCTCAATTACAACATCATCCTTAGATGAAGCAGTTATCGGCTCGCTAACCATTTTACGTTCGACAATAACTCTTTCCCCAGCCAAATCGTTTCCCAACAATAATGATACACCCTTAATTGGCAGAGTAGGTCTTACTTTAACCACAACTAGTCCCGAACTAGGTCTGATGCCAAATAAATGTTATAAGGAGGTGCATTAACAAAGCCACCCTCAATACCCTGAACAATAACAGTGGCAGAACTCGAATCTATAAGCAATATACCTTTTAACAACAATGACTGATTCACCCCAGTATCACATAGAATACGTATGGGTATGGGATTGACAATGTAATTTATAAATGTAAATTGACAAACATTGATATTATAAAAGATATATGACAGTAAATCCGTCACAAAGGCAAATCTTACCGGTAAGGCAGAGCATACTAATGTTTATAGCAAGTGCAATATAAACTCTATATAAATTAATTGGTACTGTCCAATTTTTTGAAGAATTTAGCAATTAAAAATATCTTCTATAATAAATGTGTTTTTTTCTGTGTGCATTTTATTGTTTGTATAACCTGAATATCCCATACATTTAAAGATGTATTGATGTGGGTTGCTGAATCTATTGAAAGGTTATAATTAGAATGTTAATGTGGGTTGCTGAATCTATTGAAAGGTTATAATTAGAATGCTAATATGGGCTGATACATCTATTGAAACATTATAATCATAATGCTAATGTGGGCTGCAGCGTCTATTTAAAGGCTATAATAATAATAATGTTAAGGTGAGCTGCTATTCATTGTACATACACACACACATATTTATATATACATATACACACACACATATTTATATATATATACATATATACACACACACACACATTTATATATATATATATACACACACACATTTATATATATATATACACACACACACACACATTGGCAGGGCATTCTATTAGGACCAACAGACACAGGCCTCATTTTAGCTACAGATATAAATTAGGTCGATCATAAGATGTGTCAGGTGATCCATGCAGAACTATAAATGACGGGGATCAGCATATTTTCCGTCCGTCTAACAGATACGGAGAAAGGCAAAGGTATTGTAGTGTTGATTGGTTGTTTGTCATTAAGCACAAACTACACAATGGGTTATCTGTGCTTTGCTCATCACGGCTATCGAAACCCGGTTTCTATTGTGGTAAGTCTGCAGGCTGTGTCACTGGGGGGCATTGTAATGTTAAAAAGAAACATGTTAGTGGTACACATGTGGCAGGTTGCCACAGTAGCCAAGACATAGATATGTTTCATGGACATGCTGTTCCAAAGTATCGGCCATTAGAGTGTATTAGCAGTGAAAGAAATTGAATACAAGATCTACTGCGAGTAAAACTGTGACCGCAAACATATAATAACAGAATGAGGAAAAAAGCTGTTGGACAAGATGGTAAAATCCAACTAGACTATGACAATAAGAAACCATTGCATAATTCACTGAGCTCTGTGACCAAGAAGAAAACGCGGCTAGAATGGTGCAAGCTGCGCACCCATTGGACTAATGAGGACTTGTGAAAAGTGATGTGGTACGACGAGTCACACTTTAACCTATTTTACACAGATGGGAGAAGAGAGATTTGGAGAAAGTCACATCAATCCCTCTAGCCATATTGCTGGTTGTAACTGTCCAGATCTCTGGTGATGGATTCATGGTTTGTGACGTATTTTTATGGCATACCCTGAGTGCATTGGTCCCTGTAGAAGGTACTTAATGAATACTTCAGTTTAACTCAACATCACTTCTGATCAAATGAATCCAGCGATGCTTCATATGCACTGTGATTGAGGTGTCTACTTCCAAGACGATAATGCTCCCGTCTGTCGTGCACAAATTGCAGGTGCGTGGTTTGAGAACATGAAAAAGACTTCATGTATATATCATAACCACCATGGTCCCAGGATCTCAATTCATTTGAGCCTCTATTGGATGAACTTGAAAAACACATTCGCCGTGAGGATCATTTTATTGCCTTGCATCATGAATTGTGTACAATATTCATGACTTAATGGATAAAAATCACTGAATAGTTTCCAGCACCTTGTAAACCCTGCATGCCACGTAGTGCCATGGGTGTTATTTGGACAAAAGATAGCCCAACCTGTTATTAAGTAAAGGTTCTAATAAAGTTACCATCAAGTGTGTGTATGTATATATATAAATAAATCAATAGTTCTATCGTTACATTAATTGTCAATAGGCGACTAAATCAGCATTATAAAACAATAATGAACTTAATGTAAATCAAAAACATTATATTGAAGTTAAAAATCAAATTCAAGTTCCATTACCAATCCTCGTTGTCATCATTAAGTCATAACGGATAATTTCTGTAGCCTTATCACACAAACGCTTTGGGATATTCCATCTATCAGACAAGATCCAAAAGCCGATGTTAAACAAGCCAGCAACTATGGAGAATCAGTTAAGAGTTAGGGTTGAGTAATTGAACCTACAACGTCTCAACTCCTACTGCCTTTCACTGTCTGCAGCCGTTTGTGGGAAGGAAATTACCCTTAACATTTAGATATAACCTTAAGGTAGAAATAAACCATCATAACTCTGTACAAAATAAAACTCCCTACCTCCATCCTTTTATTTAATAATTACAAAATTATGTTCAACAGAACTAAAAACCCTTATCTTACTAGTTCTTAAGCCCTCCTCCTTCTCCCTTTGTTTTGCAAATTTGTTCAATTAAAACGGGGAGAGCTGAAATAAACCATTTTAGCAGTATAGACAGAACAACACTGCTAGGTGTGAGTACATCAAAGATGGGAAAATCAAATTCCATTCTTTTGTCAAATATAGTCAACTGTAATCTGCCTTCTACCAAATTAATGTCTAAATCTAAGTAATGTGTATAAATATCACTACTATTGCTTCTTTCTATTATATATATATATCAGATTTGGATCAAAATTCAAGTTGATCATGGAGATTAAATCATCTATGTAGTGTAAAGTATAATTATGTAAATTAAAGTTTGATACCTGTTTCAAAAATGAATTTTCATAAAAGAACAGACACAAGTTAGCCATGTTTGAAGAGAAGTAACATAACTATTATAGATCCAAAGATTTAGTATATTTTTATATTAATGCTTTGTAAGTTTAAATTTTGGAATAATTATTCTTGTACATGTAAAATTATTAAGTAGTTCATCAAAAACTCTGATGAAATCTTTCAGATCTATTTTAGTATATAAAGTAACAGAGATGGCTGTTTTTAAAGAATTTAAGTTATTTAACTATTCCAAAACCGGAATATTGTTTTTAGTTGTCCCAATCGTTTGATAACAGTAACTTTATTTTAAAAAATAAAACATCTAAAATGTTATTGAGTACAATAGAGTATTTAATAACTGTATTTAAAAAATTACTAATAAAGCTGAACTTTACAGGAGCTTTGTGCAATTTCGGAATCGCATATAAAAATAGTAAGTTAGAACAAATAGAATATATATTTATATTCCATTTATTAATGGCTTTCTTTAAATTAGTAATAACTGGACTTTTATTTAAAGTGTTTTTTGTAAAAGTGTTTGGTGTATTGATTTTATTCTTTAAAACTTGTGCATATAATTTTTTACATATGAAACCAAAATTACAACGAACTTTATCACTAGAGGTAGTAATAAAGTGTTCTTGAATTTTTTAAGGATATTGAAATGAATATCTATCTTATATTTAGATAAGTTTAAAGTTTTTAACTGTTTTTTATGGAAGTAATAAAAATAGTTTCCATTCAAAAACGAAACACGGATGATACTGAGATTTTTTTACTAACTTTGATAATGTAATCATCAATATTTTTCCAAATCTTTTAAGATTTCACTTTTTTTCTTTTTTTAAATTCTAAAGTTAATGCATTTTTTTTTCTGAAATCGATTTTAAGTCCTTATCTTTTATAACGTCTAAATTACTTGTAACAGTATGATTATGAAAATAATGAATAAAATCGCTATTGATATTATCGATTTCTTTCGGATTTACTTCTTGAATATATTGTTCGTAGTTAAAGAGAAGAGGTCCCATAGATTTATTGTATTCAAAACTAACAATAGGTTATAATGATTTGATGGGAAATTTTTCTGAATTAAATAAGGTAGAGTTAAACCATCATATGTTTGAAATCTATTATTATATGTGATATTACTTTATTGTCTTACCGAAATCTTTATTGGAATTTGATTACATTTTAATTGAAATTTAATTTATAATCACTTTAACTGCATATATATATACATACATACATACCAATAAACACATATGTACACAGACATGTTAATCGTATATATCGTTGAGACGTTGTGGGTGTAAGCACTCAACTCCATACCCTTAACTGATTTTACATGTTTGCTGGCTAGTTTAACATCAGCGTTTGGATTTTATCAGATAGTTGGCATATTCTCGACGCATTTGGGAATTATTACTACAGGCATTATCCGTTATGATTTTAAGGTGACAACTAGGATTGACAATGAATTATTTCATTATTTTATCACAAGTTCATTTTTTTTTTATAGTACTGATTTTAATAGACTATTAACAGTCAATGTATTCAATAGTATTGAAGCTATTTATTTCATTATATATATATATATATATATACAACTTTGATAGCATATATATACACAGGCACGTAATTGTACATATATATAAACACTAATCATTCATATATCTACAATCACTTACCAAATATTTACACAAACACTTTAATTGAATAAAGATAATATTTTTCTAAGATAAGATTATTTCTAGGTGAAATCACATATGTATTTGCATATAAGAATATAACATTACACTTTGCACCATTCTGACTCTCAGCCTCACATTTTTGCTGAAGAAAAACAAGGGTTGCAACATCATCAGGTCTCTAAAAACTGCCGTGTGGATTTTTCTAACCAATGGTCGTCCGAGAAGTGTTACAGGGTGTGCATATAAATGACAAATAGGCACTAACTGTTCACAACAGAAGAGGTCCACTGAACTCCCCCACCTGTGGTATATCATTGAATGCAAAGAAATAGAAGAGTAGGAAAAGCAAACTTTCATATCGTCGTAATTTCCAAAAGTCACGGAATTTCAAGTTAAGCTCGGATAGTTGTTATTATCGAATAAACTATTAAAATTGATTTCTACACTAACATCGCATGACCGGTCTGCGAAAGGAAATATAGGAAGCAAAATATTCCTTTTTTTAGGGTATTCGACTAGGTTATATACTACATGAAATTTTAGTGGATCAATAACAAATATTTTGTGCATCGTTGAGTGTATTCAGCCGGTTGGAACGGCATAAGCATTTAACTATCATGAAAATCAACCATACATATCTTAGGCTTAGCAACTAAATGTTTTCATGTATGAATAAATGTTATTGTACTTTTAGGAGCAAATGAACCGTAGAAACGTTGAAGTACTTTGTTCGTGTCATAGTTCATAACATTTAGTGTTACAGTAGAAATTACCGATCGTGAAATCAACAAACAAGACAGTTTGTTTGTAATTAAGCACAAAGCTACACCCGGATTCTAGCGTTGTAAGTCCGCAGACATACCGCTGTGCCACCATTACAGTATTATTATTATTTAATAACACTGCCCCCCAGTAGCACAACGGTATGTCTACACTACTACATTAGTAGTAACACTACTACATTAGTGTTATTAGTAACACTACTACATAGCACCTCCCTCTTTAAAAGAGGAAAGTTTGAATACAATGAAAATTTTCTGATACAATTAGGAATTTCACAAACGTATATTTATAAACATCTCCAAGCAATAACTTAGTGATAATTACATTTTAACCAGCTCTTTACAATGCGTCAGCAATAACATTGTCCTTGCCCTTAATATGTTTAATTTCTAAATTATACTCTTGTAAAGTCAGACTCCATCTTAACAGTCGTTGATTCTTGTTTTTCATTTTATGAATGAATGTCAAAGAATTGTGATTGGTAAAAACAAGAACAGGGCAACTGGTGGTGCTGACATATACATCAAAATGTTGTAGCGCTAGTAACAGAGCAAGACATTCTTTTTCAATAGTATAATAATTTTTCTGGGTTTTGTCAAATTTCTTTGAAAAAATAGCAAACCAGATGGTCAACATGATCATCATTCTCTTATAACAGAACAGCACCAATGCCAACATCACTAGCATCTACAGCAAGTTTGAACTCCTCTGAAAAATCTGATTCTCTAAGAACTGGTGAATTCATTAGAATAGCTTTGATACTTTGAAAAGCATGCTTGCATTGATTACTCGACATACATTTTGTGTTTTTCCTAAGCAAATTGGTTGTACCTATGTTAAAAAATCTGGACAGAATTTCCTGTAATGCCCAGCCATTCCAAGATACCTCATCAGTTCTCTTCTATTTCTTGGTGTTAGAAAATTTATAATAGCTTCCACCTTTGAAGGTCTTATCTGCCCTGGACCTACCACATGTCCTAGATATTCTCCAGTGGCATGACAAAATTCACTTTTTAAAAGGTTTACAGTCAATTTAACCTTTGACAATCTTTCAAAAACTGCATGAAGTTGTTGTACATGCTTTTCCCACTCATCACTTAATATAATGACATTATCAATGTAAGCATCACACCCCTCTAGCCCAGCAATTACATTGTTGATCAAATGATGGAATGTAGCTGGGCATTTTTCATACCAAATGGCATCACTTTGTACTGGGTTTACAAAAACTGATATATTTTTTAGCTCTGTCTGTGAGTGGATCTTGCCAAAACCCTTTCAGTAAGTCAAACTTACTAACATACTTAGCATGACCTATCCTGCCAATCCAATCATCAATCCTAGAATTGGCTCAAGAGTCACTCTTGGTTACAGCTTTAACCTTTCTGAAATCGGTACGAAACCTGTAAAACTTGTCTGGCTTGGGTAATAAAACACATGGCGAGCTCCATTCACTATTACTTGGTACATTAATGTTATTCTCCAACATGTACTTGACTTCATTTCTCATGTTCCAATTTCACAGAACTATCATGGTAAGGATGTTGTTTAATAGGTGTGGCATCATCAACATTTACAAGGTCAGTTCTCTGTTTGCCCATCAGGAAACAAATGTACAAGCTCCTGAATTCAATATTTCAGTTTTTCTTGTTGAGTATTACTCAGATGACACAATTTTGAATCTAAGTCTGAAAGTACATCTGAATTTTTCAGTTTAACATAGTATTATACGTTTTGATTCCCTCATGACTCGCCATTTTTATAACTGTCAACTTTTTCAATCTGGTCACTTTTGTGGGCAATGACTAAGGTGGCAAGTGGCTTAACAGTTTGAGAGTCTCGTCTCTCTAAATGTACTCTTTCAACATATTGATATGACATAGTTGTTTTTGTTTCTGCCACCCCGGAGTTTTGCCAATATAATCTAGGTCACAGACCTTTGACTCAATTTCATGAGGACATGTAAGCTTGTAAGGCATGACCTGGAACAGGCAACAAGATTAGAACCTTATCACCTAGCTTAAAGACCCTTTTCTTTGCATGCTTATTATGCACACGCTTCATTCTGCTTTGGCTTTTCTTTAGCAATCTGCTCTCGTAAGCTTATGCATAAATCCTGATACATAATCAAGCAGATTCATTTCGGTATCTTCACAAAGCCACTTCTCTGACCAAATACAAGCTCAAAAGGGCTAAAACCAAGCGACAGTCGGCGGCAAACAAAAGTAAATGGACCCCTTCATCCCAATCTTTCTGAAATTCCAAACAATATGTCCGAATCATATTTTTCAGTGTTCAGTAGAAGCGTTCCAGAGCCCATTGGGATTCTGGATGATAAGCACTAGATTTGTATTGCCTAATCCCTAACTGATGCATAACCTGCTGAAATAATCCTGACTTTGGTAGACCCACAAAGGTGAAAATTTGTGTCAGAGCCTTAATAATAGTGGTGGTTTGATATTCCTCAAGGGTATTGCTTCATGAAATCGACTAGATGCACACATTATTGTTAGTAGATACTGATTTCCTAACTTGGTTTTTAGAAGTGGATCTACGCAGTAAACAATAACCCTGCTGAATGGTTCATCAAATGCTGGTATGGGCTGAAGAAGAGCATCAGTTATTTTTTGATTTGGTTTGCCCACTAATTGGCACACATGACATGACCTGCAATATTCTGCCACATCATTCTGTACAGTTGGCCAATAGAAATGATTCAAAATTCTGTCATAACCTTCGATACAATTTGGAACAACTATCTGATAAGTAATGTTCCATTCATCCCCACTTGGCACACCAGGTGGTCTTCACTTTCGCATTATCACTTCATTATTGAGGTAATAACATAGGCAACTTTCTCTGCTTCCTCAGATGAAAGTGATCTCTGACGTATTTTACTCACTTCAGGGTTTTTTCCTGCTCAGTAATAAGCTTAGTCCAACTCAATGGTTCTGCTTCAGAATCCATATCAGGTGTAGACAGAGACTCCTTTGTCTCATTTTAAATCTCCTTATTGCTAGGCATAGGTTTGTTTGTTTGTTTTTAATTAAGCACAAAACTACACAATGGGCTATCTATGCTCTGCCCTCCATGGGTATCGAAACCCAGATTCTAGCGTTGTAAGTCCGCAGACATACTGCTGTGCCACTGCGGGGTGTTAGGCATAGAGAAGTGAATTTATCTTAATTGAGCTAACTGAAGAAGGTATCTTCTAGACCTTCATTTAAATCAACTCTCTCGTCAACAGGTTTGACGTCTTGATGTCTTTTCAGCTGAGAACTGTTTGCTCATAGCCCTGGTAACTGCACATGCAGAATAAATATCCTGAAGTTCCTCGTCCTCACAATCATCTTCTTTGCAGGGCTCCAAGGACACAATCAGGCTCGTGATGACTTTTTCACTAGCTGGCCGTTGCCTAGCAATAATGAAACGCCCTCTACTGGAAGAGTAGGTCGGACACCCACCACTACTACAGTCCCGGAAGCAATCCCTGACTATAAATTCACAACATGGAGTGGAACATTCATAAAGCCTAACTCTGCACTCTGAATAAGCATGCGGGCTTCAGAATACCCTCCTATAACAAATACTGAGATCCTCTGGTATCTCTCAAAATTTTAATGGGTTGTAAGTTGGCATCATCAGTTACCAGTAACATAAATCCCTCTGAGATAAACGGCCCATATTCCTCCATAAATTGAGACTCTAATCTTCTCACTTTCATCGGACTTTTAACACTCAAAGTCTTAACAGAGCCTTTCACCACGGTAAAGCCCACTTTCTTTCCTTTGTTTCTCTGAAGAATCCAACACTCAAATATAATATTTTGTTGGAACCAATTTGCTCGACCGAGAAGAACCAGAACTGAAAGGCTTATTGGCATTCTTCAAGTCTGGCTTTGATTTGGATTCGGATTGGGTCCTCTGATTGGAAAACTGGTTGCTCAATCCAATCCTACTTGTAAGCATGTTATAATTTTGAATACCTTTTCCTGAACTGAGTTTATGCGTAAGAGCATAGTCATCCACCATTGTCTCTGCTTAGCTTAATTAAGTTTTCAAACTTGTGCTCATGCAAGTGCATTCTTATTTCCGGATGGATACACTGCCGAAATTCCTCTATCAAAATAATCTATTTTCTTAGATAATAGCCATCTGTAAAACAGTTGTTCCTTTTTTCTAGCAAATTCCACATGTATTTGGTCTTTCTGTTTCCTGGATTTTCTAAATTTCTGCCTATAAGCTTCTGGCACTAACTCATAAGCCTTCAAAATTTCCTGTTTAACAGTGTCATAATCACTACTTTGTTTTAGTGAAAGTGCCAAAACCTTTCCCTGGCTTTACCATTCAGTACACTCTGTAATAGGAGAGACCAACATCTTTTTCAGCAACTTTTTCAAAATGTAAGAAGTATTAATCGACTTCTTTTTCCTAGAATTTTGGCACTAGTCTCACATTTTTGGCTGCAACAAAATTGCTACTACAAGATGACGCCGGTGTGGTGGAGTTTGACTTACTAGCTAATTTCAATTTCTTTAATTTAATCTGCATTTCTAATTATTTCTGCTTCAGTTCTAATTAGCTTTGTTCTTTTTCTCTTTGTAATTCTAACTCTTTTAACCTCAGGTGATATTCTAGTTCGAATTTCTTTAATTCAGTTGCATCTGTCTAGCCCTTATCTATTAATTCTAGTGCATCTTCACCAATCACCTCTTCTTCAACTAAACATTTAATCACTAAACTCCTAATTTCCTGCTTTCTCATCGAAATATTAACTGATAATGCTTAAATAATAACATTAAGTCAGATTTTCTTAAATTGTTAAACTCCTCCAGGGTGGGGTTTTTCAAATATTTATCTACTTCAAACACCATATTTGGTGCTTGCTGGTTTCACTTCAAAACCTAAATTCAAAATCCAGTTCACTTTAATTCACAATTTATCAATAAACAATAATTAATTACATTAATGTCAGATCCAGGAGGGGCCCCAATTTCTGTTACAGTAGAAATTACCGATCGTGAAAACAACAAACAAGACAGAACCAATTTACAATAATAATTATTTACAAATTCATCAAATCACAATAAGAATAATTTTACAATGACAATATTTACACAATTATGGAGCAATATTGACACAATCACAAAAATACTAAGAATTAAATGACCTGGTCAAAATCAAGAATTTCTATATACAATTTGCCTTAACAAGTCCAATTTCACCGTCAAATAGAATTATAGCTTTTTTTTTCTAACCGTCACACACAATTTCAAGTTTTCTAAAAGCTTGAGCGTGATGACTTTCAGCAGTTGGTTAGGTCTCTGCAGAATTACTTCACACCCTCCTTAGCAACATTTATATACTCTAAACTGTAAAAACTTCCACGCGTGAATGTCCTCACATCCTCTCTGGAAAGTTCGATTCGAGCAAGTTCGCTGATCTCCAATCTGTATTCCAGAAACTTTCGGCACTTATAGATTTCTAGGCTTAAGTCATAAGAGTTCCAAAATACTCACTAACCTTTTTGTAATTCAAGAGAATCAATCAAATTAATTATACTAAGGATTCTAAACACGTTTATTTGGCTTTTAAATTTTGACCAAGTATTAAGTTCAATATTAAAAACAGTAAGATTTACGTCTAACCATTACAGTATATTATTATTATTTATTATTAACACTACTACGTAATGCTTAGCTAAGTTAGAATTAGTTAACTAAACGCATCGCTTGGACTTTTTTTCTAGTATATTTCTAAACTGATATTAGCCCTCAACCGATGTTTTCATACCTTTCAGAAGTATCCGTTAATATCGTAATTAGAATGGTGGGAGAAATAAATCAAGTGTCTTGTCACAATTTAATGTTATTTAGTTTATATGACATTTTAAGTATTATTTTTGAGAAGATTTTGTTCCTTTTGTAATTGAATATGGAAGCAAACCTGCGTGGCTATTATCTTTAGTTTAGAATTTTTTTTTTCTATAGCGTAAAGTTACATGATCTGCTTTTTGTACAGCGCGAGGATTAAATCTCAATTATAGCGTTATGATTATTTAAGCTTTTGTAGGACATAAGATTATAACCGAATTGTAGCAATGAAACTAAAACATAAACAAAAACAAAATATAAAAGCTTGATCCAGGATGAGAAGAACATCTGAAAAGCAGGTTTTTATACATTTAAATTGTTATCACACTTGAACATAAAGCTATTTGTTCTAGTTCTATTATTTATATATTTTTTCACAAGTTAGTGTTACTTGTTATTACGAAGCTTATTCGTTTCGTAGGGTACGATGTTATAGTTCTATATGGAATATGTGAATATAACAGGAATTACACAATTGTTAACCCCTGAATCTAAAACAGACTAATTTAACAAATAAATAAACAAAATATTTTTTTTCACTTCCTCTTAGCATATGTAAAAAAATGAATTATCTTTAGCTTGGTTTGAAGTAGTTACCTTAAGTTGTATCGATATCATGTGAAAACAAGGTTTAATGGACAACTTAAGAAGAAAGACGTCGATCAAATAATACACTTCTCCATTTTATAAAGTTGAAAATCTAAATGTGCTTTAGAATCTCATAACTTCTGAGTTTCTCGTTCTTCGTTTTTTCTTCACTCTCTCGTACATGAGCTAAAAAGAACACGGAGCTATAGTTTAAAGATAGTTTTACTACTGCTGCGTTCTCAAGCTTTAAATCAGTGGTGATGTAGCGTTCAGAAACATCCTAGAAAGCTGAGTAAATTAATTTTTTTTCCTATGTTAACGATTAACAAGAAATCAAAATCGCTACTGCTGTTTACTTATGTTAATAAAACAAAAATAATACTACATTCTGTTGTTAACTATAATCAATAACAGGTTATTTTAATATAAAAAATATCAACAAACAGATCTGCCTTTGCTCAAGAAATAACCCAATAAAAGTTAAAAATCTGCTTTTATTTAAAAATAAGCCAATAACAGTTCTACTTGTGTTTAAAAGGTAAGTCAGTTGCAGATTTACGTTTATTTAAAAAAGACAAACCAAACAATAACAATTTCCTTTTATGTAGATAAAGAAACCATAAATAATCTTGTTTCTATTAATTAAAGAGAAAACTAAAAGCAATCAGCTAAGTGTTAAGCCAATACAAATTATGTTTTTATTTGAAAACACCAATAACAGTTATGTTTTTAATTTGAAATCATGCAAATGCTCTTATTGAATAAATCAGTACCTTTGTAACTTTTACACTGTAATTCTAGTAGTATCGTTAACTTTAATTTTAGATAACTGGAAATTTTAAAACTTTACAGAAATCACCATAGCTATCGTTTACACAATTGTAAGTTTTTGAAATGCTCTAAACTTCTTTGAAATTTAAGGCTTATTTTTAGCTATTTAAATTATGCAGTTGAAAAACTTCAGTTTATCTGAATGAACGCTCAAATAGACTGCATAAGAAAACTGACAATGTTTCCTTTTCGAAATCAAACTCATTTTTTATTAGTAAAAGTCATCAAAGAGTGAGAGTCTTGTCTAACCAGTCTTTTACCATAACACGATTTTTACTGCTTTAATTTTAGCCAACTTTACACTGAGCTTTTCAATCAAAGGTCAACTTACAAAAGTATTTATAAGATGTGAGAGTGCTGTGGTGATAATCTAATAATATAAAACACAGTGTGTACCTGTCTCTCGGTCACGCACTGATGTCATAGCAACTTATTATTTAATTTAAGTACTTTGGCTTCCTGTCAATTAGAAGCGAGTAGTCTACGATTGATCGAAAATTAAAGATATATTTGGACTAAAATGTATCTTTATTAAATCGTTGAGTTACGCCAGAAAACGTTTTCCAATCTCAAAAAAAATGGCCTTCCTTGGACGACGAAGTCGAACTTGCAACACAATTTAGATATCACATTCAATTGCCTAATCGGTCACTCACTAATGAAATATAGATAAGACTAAAATAACATATGATAGACTCAAAACTGCAGAATAAATACAGAACCATTAATAACGGAAACACCAGCAGAGAGACAATAATGTATAGAAGTGTTGACTACATAGTTGCAGACGACGAACAAGCAGGAATAAACTTTCAGGTGGAATTTTTAAACCAGTTGACGCCATCTGGAATGCCCCCTCATGCTCTACAGTTGAAGATGGGCTTAATAGCTATGTTCATACGCAACTTGAATCCAAGAAACGGATTACTCAACGGCACCCGTTTGATTGTATAAGAACTTCATGTACACTACCTCCATGCAAGAATTCTCAATGGCAGTAACAAGGGTGATGATACCCAGGATCGACTTGGCTCCCAGTGAAACAAACCTTCCTTTTGTAATGAAGAGGTGGCAGTTTCCGCTAATACCATCTTTCGTCATGACCTTGAACAAATCTCAAGGGCAGTCCATCAATAAGGTTGGCGTTTTCCTGCCAGACTTCGTGTTTAGTCATGGACAACTTTACTTAGCTTTCAGCAGAACTCGAAATCAAGAACACTTGAAGGTGCTCATTGATAATCACGAAAAACAGGCAACACTCATTAGAACTCGCGTATTCATAAGAAATGTTGTACTTCAGGAGGTTCTTCAATACTTTTTGTCCCATACTTTAACAAATATACTTTTTGTCCAAGATTTATCAATCATTCACAATCCATGTATGCATTTCCTTCTCCAGTCATTTTTGACGGGTATTACGCTAGTATTAAATAAAGCATGAAACCTGTGGGAAAACTATTCTGGCTGATTAAATTAACGTTTCTTTAAAAAACCGGTTTAAGTTTTTGAACAACAAACTGTTTAGACAACAATGATGTATTTCAATGTAAATCGCTCCCATTATCCAAACGGTAAGTCTGAGGACTTAATACGCTAAAAACCGGGTTTCGATACCCATGGTGGGCACAGCAGAGACAGTCATACTGTACAATACGCAGACACGATATTAGATGTTTACTCTGAAGTTCAAATTTTTCTTTTATTAATAACACCCACAATAATGATTAGCTGGTGATGTGGCATTTCTAACTAGTTCATTTTAATTTTCTACCCATTTTTGTGATAAATTGAGAGATTCTGAATTTGTAAGTTCTCATTTTATTACACTATTTAATAAGGGTTTAATATTTCATTCTGTACCATTGCATCGTAAGCCGAACCAACATGTTAAAATTAATTGCATAGCTAGATGGTCTCAAACTTTTTTCGTCATGAAAGTGTATCAAGTTATAAGTTTAACCCACACCTACCTGAAACTTTTTTCGCACCTAAGATAATATTTGGGTGTTTTGATGAGTGTTGATAACTACCGTTCTCAGCTAGCTATATTATGAGATTGGTTATCCAATACCACAGTATCAGATTGGTTATCCAATATAACCAAATGTGTTTTTTTTGTTTCATTTTAACCTATTTAATGAACTGAAATGAAGAAAATCGGAAAGCTAGGTCTAGCTAGAAAGCTGGACAGCCTCTAAAGAAAACTGAATGTATTATATAAAAATCCGAAATGGTATGGATTAAAACAGTTTATTATTTTCACTATTGGTCCTTATCATTTGAAATGTACAGCTTTTCATTACTCATAGCATTAGATGCAACTAATACGGTATATATTTTGTATTTAAAGTTTATTTGTCTGATTAGCATCAGCTTGTCTATCTTAGTTCATTAACTCTTCTATACGTTTATCAATTCATTATACTTTGATTTTAAAATTAGTAATTTTTGCTATTCATGTGACCCTTTAAATATTTCTCAACGTGAACATGATATATATATAAATGCAATTAAATTACTCATACATGTACGCATTGCAACGAATTTGTTGTCATGTATTTATTTTTAATATGAATGTTGTTTAGATTAAATTTGTATGCGTAACTTATAGTGTCAGATATGTATTGCGTATAAAGAATTTGTTATATATTTATTTTATTGACAACATTTGTTGGGAATGAGTTTATATGTAAAAACGTGCCTAGCTTACAGTGTTAGTTACGTATGGCGAAACTTCCAGCAATTCTCCAAGATTGTAGAATATTCGTGAACGTAAGAATCGACAATACATCCACTTCTGTAACCGATTAAATATAGTTCAGTGTTGTCCGAACTTTCGAGAAAAACATTTCTCGCACATATAAAAAGACCAAGGCCAAAGAAGAGAGCATATAAGTATGCTAGGAACCTGTTATAACCATGATTTTGCTAAACCTTATCAACCGGAAAATATAAGACATTTGACCAGGAACAGTTAGTATCTTTCCGAAAGTATTACTG
>NW_013666713.1:280663-288261 GCF_000517525.1 Limulus polyphemus | reverse complement strand
AAGCTAGCTAGCTTCTCGGCAATTGTACGTACATCGACTTCAAATTAACTCGCTAGATATCAAGGAGACTCTGAACTAGAAATATTTTATGTTGTTTGTAAGTTAGTGAAATTTTTGTTTTATAAAACTTTGTTTGTGGTAATTATTCGCAATAATTGTTGTTGTAAATTGTACTGTTGTATATATATTAAAATGTATTTGTGTGAAAAACGAAAACGGTATTTGTCAATCTTATTAGCAAATAGCGTAAATTAACTAAAATATCGGCTTCGAACAATTTTAGATTATCCATACGTAACAACATTCACACATTTGATACGTTTAATGGATTTATGCGCCAAAGGCATAACTTCCAATATTTAGCAGGCTTACTTATCTACTTGATTATTTCCTTACTTGAAAAGTCAGATAAAAATACCATACATACCTACCTGTAATATAATTTGTACTTTCATTTGTGCAATAAATTGTTTTATATGGAATATTTTAATGAACCAACTAGTGTGCTTATAAGTGACCTTTTACTTTTGTCAGGTGTGGGCTGAGCGTGGCCCAATAAATAAATAGCATGCTGAATTATGGATTCAAAGTTCGTGTCCCGTTCCTATCAAAATAATGCTTAAGAATTTCGAGCCGTGGTAGCGTTATGAGAGTGACAATCAAATCCTACTATTCGGTCAGATAAAAGTTGCCTAAGAGTTGGCATTGTGTAATGCTGACTAACTGCATTTCCTCTAGCTTATCAGTTCAACGTTAAGGATACCTTTGCGCAAATATCCGTAAATAAAACTATCGGGAAAATATTCCTACATACAGACGCATTCCGTGAAGACAGGATGTTTGGTTTATGTGTTTATGTGACATTTACATATCTAAGGGCGCCAATACTTTTGTCAAAAAACAAACTTGACTTGAAACGTTGTTATTTTAAACCATTATCAAGTGCCTCTTTTACTATTTACTGATTGATAATTATAAAGCTAAGTCTATTTTTCTGAATTTGAAGTACATGCACATCATATCAAGAATTTCAGTGTCTTGTGATTAAGGGTAGAAATACCAAATTTCTGTATACTAAATACGGTAACATCCTGTGTATATTTAGTGAAAACTATAATTTTAAAATCGCTTTTCTTTGATAGACTGTTTAGGCAGAGTATTCATGATGAAACTTAGTTGAATAGACGGCTACTGCCTGTTGTAAAAACATAAATGTAAAGGACGACGTTCCGAAATTGTCTGCTTTTCGTCTTCAGGTCAGTGTGTGTGTGTGTATGGTGACATCCATCGAAACAGAACGCCAAATAATTGTAGAGCGTTTTAAACAGAACGGTTACACCTCTTCCTTCATCAAAAGCTCCCTGAAGAAGACCACAACAGAAAGAAAAGATAAGGGTAACACTACCACTACTACCATTTACCTCCCCTATCTGCAAAATTTCAATGAAAAGCTCAAACGCGTAGCCAAGAAATTCAACATAGAAGTTTGGTGGAAATCCTACACGACATTAAGATCCATTCTGGTGAAAAACAACAGAAACCTACCAATGAGAAACACAAAAACGGTATTTATGAAATTCCGTGTTTCTGCAACAAAACATACATTGGAGAAACGGGAAGAAGACTCGCGACAAGAATAAAAGAACATAAAGACAGTACAAGACTCATGAAAACACAAAATCCAGCTATTCCACAACATATCATGTCAACAGCACACAAAATAAACTTGGTAAAAAACTAGAATCATCGAAACAGACAAATTTTTGAAGACAAGAAAAATTAAAGAATCATTTTACGTTAACACAATAAAACCTTCACTAAGCAGAGATTCCGGATTATAGCTGAATAACCTGTGGCTACCATTGATTGAATCTATATGAATTCTCTCCACCAATCAGAAACAGGGATAAACCAACGAATCATAACACGCCCTCCAAAACTCACGAGAATACTATAAAGACCGACAACACTATACACACATTGATTTGAAGACGAAAGGCGGAAGACTTTTAAAACGTCGTCCTCTACACTTGTGTTTCTACAACAGGCAGTTGCCGTCCATTCAACTAAATTTCATCGAATCGCTTTTGTTTTGATCATTCTATGTTGATCTAACTAATGTAGCATGACACAAAACAAATAATTTGACTCTTTATTAAGCTTGGTTCTTCTTCAGAACGAAATATTTTGTTAGTTCGCCAGCGCCCTTTCTTAACTATTGAAAGAATTACACAGTGAAACATAAACTGAAAAGTCATCCTGTAAGTCCAACTGAAATGTGACAACTTCACGGCATGTTAAAAACGAAGGAAATATCTTTAGAATTTAATTATAAGTTTTATCCAGGAATGATATAAACTTCAAAATGTTACATGATAAAAATAAATAAATAAAGTAAAGAATAAAAGCATTAAAACTCAAACGAGCACTTATTTAGCCGACTTTTCATCGGAACTCTTAAGTAATGAACGAAGAAAACCATTATTATGACGTCAAATAAAGTTTGTTTTCTCCTGTTAACGTAATGACGAAATAATCGGGATTTTTTAAGCATGAAAACACATCGATTCAGTTGGTCATGTGTGAGGTAGGGGTAGAGTGTAATTATCATACCCTACCCATCCATTCTCTTGCAATGACTTCTGAAGTGCAATTATCGGAAAAAACATTAAAGCTTCGTGGCTTTTCGTTTTTTCTTACATAGGCCTAGAAGTTCATAGATACTTGAATAGTGGCTTGTTACGCATCAGTCCTTCATGCGCCACTGAGAAAAATCAATACCAATTTGTATGATTTTCACTTAGAAACTGGTAGTACGTCTAATTCAACCGTATTATATATATATAAATTACACAACAAGAGCAATCAAATCAATGAACAATATTTTCCGCCATAAAATAACATTAAATTTTATATAACTAATATGATGTTATTAAGTGAGCGTTCAGTTTTAAGCCATTCACACAGGAAGATATACAGCGATTCTAATAAACTGGTAATCCGGTTTTCAGTCTGTCTCACAGGCAGAACTATAGAGATGATACGAATCTGGTAATATGGTTTTAAGCTCGTCTCACAAGAAAGTAAATCCTGGCTTAATGCAAACTTATATTCTTGGAATCTTAAAAGGAAGCATTCACTGACATATGTTAATGACACAACTTCTATGAATTAATAAAAAACCGTACCTTTGGATAAATGATTTCGATATACATAGATTGCTAGTATTTTTTGAGAAACCATACTACTAACCTTGGTCAAATGATTGAGAAATACAACAAACAAGAAATTAACTAGAAAATATATACTTACAAGAAAATACGTCAAGCTTTCATTTATTATTTATTTTGCAATCTTTTTGCAGCCTTCATCAAAAATTAGCAAAATCTGTACGTTTTTACTCTCCATAATTGCTGTATCCTTTCTAGGAAAAATATATTTAAACATTAAGTTTCATTGTAGTCCTTAATTGTTAAATATTTAATTTGAAGCTCACTTTATATTTACTTTCTTATTCAGTATCCTATGGATATGTTATATGTTTATATATATATATATATACGTATATTTATGCAGATATAAGTTTGTATATATCTCAAAATAGCTGTAGGCAAAAAGTTATTTCTAACTAGGCTATAGAGTCATCGTGCCTCTAAGATCCTGAAATTCTTGCACAAGTGTTAAAGAAATAGAAAAGGATAACCTAAAACATCAATGTTATTTCGACAAATACTTAATGTTTACTGAACGAATGACGAATATACTTCCAAAGACTAAGTCGACTTTCAGTTTAAACATAAGTCAGGTGAAAAATTCCAGAATTTGTGAAGATCTCTGTTTAGAAAATAGAAGCAGGGAGTTTTGTTTCTAATATTATGTATATGTCGTTCGGTTTATATTGATGGTAATCACCACCTCTTTTATTTATATTTAAGCCATACAGTGTCTCAACATGGTCGACTGAAAGAATGAAAACCAAGTGATGACTGCCATAGAAACAATTTTAAATCTGGTTTAGTAAAAAGAGTGTTAAAGTTATCTATGGAAACGAGTCACGGCGAAACGAATTTCACTTGTGCTTATTAGATAAAATCTGAAGTCTCTTGACATTAGTTACTAAATATCATAGCGTTCAATCATTTATCGTTATTGCTGTTTTTCGAATTTCAAATGTCCAAAACAAACTGGTCGTTTTTAAGGCTAATCGGCATCCTTCTTCCCGAAGTCTCTTCACGTCAGTTACTCGGCATCCTTCTTCCCGAAGCCTCTTCACGTCAATTACTCGGCATCCTTCTTCCCGAAGTCTCTTCACGTCAGTTACTCGGCATCCTTCTTCCCGAAGCCTCTTCACGTCAGTTACTCGGCATCCTTCTTCCCGAAGCTCTTCACGTCATTACCCTGACGTGAAGAGACTTCGGGAAGAAGGATGCCGAGTAACTGACGTGAAGAGGTTACTCGGCATCCTTCTTCCCGAAGTCTCTTCACGTCAGTTATTACAATATGATACCATTCGAACTTTTCTCGTTATTGCTGTTCTTACTGAAGTTCAAATATGAAAAACCAAATTGGTCTATTTTTAAACTTAGCGACATTCTTCCTAAAAACTCTCCATGTGTTTACGTTATACTCATAACTATATCTAAAAATATGAGTGAAGATCAATATGAGCTATGTTCTCTTGAGCATTAACGTTCCATTACAACTCATGGATGATTTGGTACGTTTACTTATAATGAAAAATAGTGAAAGTATGAATACAGCGTTATTCAAAATAGTTCAGTGTTTTACTACATGTTTAAATATAATGTTGTCACAGACGACTAGATATTCAATTAACACAACGAAATATCATCACAGATTGCATCGAAGACCGATATTGTTACGACAGCGGAAGTCACGTGACTCTGGTAGCGTGCGTGAATTTTCTCGAATTATCAGAGAGCGGGACGAAAAAAAAGTTGGAAACGAGAGGTGGTAAATCAAACTACAACTTAGCAGATTTAATGGCAGCAATACAAGAACAGCAAAAGAAACAAGAAGAACGAGAAAAGAAACAAGAACAAGAAAACAAACAAGAAGAAAGACAACAGCAGTGGCAAGAAAACCTGCAACAGTGGCAGTTCGAACAGCAAAATAAACAAGAAGAGAGATTACAGCAGTTGTTGGAGGAAAAGAAAAAGAAACAAGAAGAGAGATTACAGCAGTGGTTGGAGGAGAAAGAAAAAACAAGAAGAGAGGCTACAGCAGTGGTTGGAGGAGAAAGAAAATAAACATGAAGAGAAACTACAGCAGTAGTTGGAGGAGAAAGAAAAGAAACAAGAAGAGAGGCTACAGCAGTGGCAAGAAAACCAGCATCAGTGGCAACTGGAACAAGAAAGGAGACAAGAAGAACGAGAAAAGAAACAGAAAGCAAGTCTCCAACAGTTGCGGGAACATCAACAACAGTGGCAAGAAGAACAAGGAGAGAGAGTACAACATCAGCATGAAGTACAAATGGAAAAGATTAGTAAATTTCAAAGTTAATTGAATACATTAAAGGGCAATTTACTGTCTTTTATACAGGGAGGATATATTAGCCATGGTCCTCATCAGCCCCAAACAACAGGAAGCCCCTTCCAGACCCTGCAGCTAAACCCTAATGCAGACATCTTCAGTCCTCCCAGAAGTCACATTCCAGACATGAGTGTCAGCAATAGGGGTGATCTAGTATGAAGAAAGCCACAGGAAGTCGATGGGCTGGCACCATGGAAAGCATATGGAGCACAATTTGAGCTCCTGGCAGAAAGGAATGGATGGAAACAGGAGCAGAAAGCAGTGTACTTGGCGACAACTACAGAGCACTGGTAGCTGCTCTAGAACTCAGGTATGGAACTCAAAATCAGTCCGAAGTCTACAGGGCTAGGTTTAGGACTAGAGTCCGTGTTAAAGGGGAGAGCCTGCAAGACCTGGCACAGGATTTGGAAAGTATGACACACAAGGATTACCCAACTGCACCATCCAATGTCCTCAAGCTGTTACTGAGGGATCAGTTTGTAGATGCCTTGGACAGTCCACAACTGAAGATACAAGTAAAACAAGCACATCCCTCTACTATGCATGATGCAATGGCCAGAACTCTTGAATTCGAATCCTATGTTAAGTCCAGCACAGAAGTACCAAGGTTGGTAGAGTCATCAGGATTCAAGGCCAGAAAAGGGCAGCTTTCAGAGAAGTTTGAGGGACTTTGCTGGCACTGTAACAAACCTGGGCACAAGAGAGATCAATGCTGGAAACTTCAACACAGGGGAGGTGCCACAGCAGGAAAGGCTGGTATCCAGAAAGGTTGTTGGAACTGTGGAAAGCACGGACATTTGAGGAGCCAGTGTAGGAAGAATATTATCAACAAGTCGGCCTCAAGGAGACCAGTAGTGGTTGGTGTTGAGCGACGCCCACCAACCCCCATCGTGAAAGTCCCAACAGCTAAGTGTAAAAGGGCAAGCACACATACTGTCTATGTGACAGGAAAGCTGGATGGCCAAAAGTGCACCTTTGTCATAGATTCTGCATCTCAGCAAGCCCTTGTGAGTATCAAGGTGCTAGATCACAAAGAAGTACCAGAAGCCATACACAAGCTCTGTGGTGTGACAGGACATTATGCAAGGTTGTAGGGACCGGTGTGGATAACTATTGAGCTCATAGGAATAAAGGACAGACACAAAGTATACTTGGCTGACATTGAAGACCAATGCATATTAGGATTGGACTATCTACTACCAAGGAAGTTTGTAATTGATTTTGATAAAATGACGTTTGGGAATAACAAAGGCCAAGTTCCAGTAACTGTTAAAAGAGAGGTTGAACTCATTAAGTGCCATCAAGCTGAAGTCAAACCGACTGAAAGAGTTGATGATGGTGAAGTGGAACCAAATATAGATATCAAGGCAGAACAGAAGAAAGACCAAGATTTGAAGCCAATGATTGATTTTCTAAAAGCAAGTGTTTTGCACCCTGTTTGGGAGAAGGTGTCTAGTCTAAGCCCCGTGACAAAGCACTATTGGGCACAATGGGACCAGTTAAAGCTTGAAGATGGCATTCTTCTCCGGAGATGGGAAACTACAGATGGGAAAGTGACGACTTGGTAAACGGTTATACCGAGAAAGTTACGGGAAGTTATGCTGCGTCAATCCCATGATACTTTAACAGGAGGACATCTCGGAATTAAGAAAACATTAAGTCACCTACAACAAAGATTTTACTGGATAGGTATGAGGGAAGATGTGGAAGAATGGTGCAGAACATGCAGTACATGTAGTGCTAAAAGGGGACCCAAGCGTAAGGGACGCCCACCTTATGAAGAGTTGCCTGAAAATGTGTCAGAGTTTGTGAAAGTGTTATCAGAAAGGATGGATGATATTCACCATCAAGTGCGTTCAAACTTGAAAACGTCTGATGATTCGATGAAGTTAACTTATGATAAAAGATCTACTGAAGTCATCTTGGTACCAGGAGACAAGGTATGGTTGTATAATCTCAGGAAGACCAAAGGGAAGTCTCCTAAGTTGTCTTCTCCATGGGAAGGCCCATATGATATAGTGGATCGTCTCTCAGACGTGACTTTC
>NW_013666713.1:278962-280525 GCF_000517525.1 Limulus polyphemus | reverse complement strand
CTCTAGTCTTTCCTAGGCGCCTTCTTTTTTATATAAGCCCGGCAAATAAAGTGGAGAAATAACTGCAAATAGCAGATATAGAGACAGATAATTGAGTTAAGTGACCGTAAGTAAAGTGTGTGTTTTTTTATCGAGATTGCAAACGTATTGAGTGTGGAAATTCTGTGTATTGTAAAATTGTGTCGAGAAAGAATAAACTAGTTTTAATTAAGAAAGGACTTGTATCGCTGAAGTTTCTCGAAAAGAATTTCTACGGGAAATTAACAAACAAACAGATACGTAACAATATTATTAAACTGGATGAAGCTCGGATTTACCTGTGTCATGGCGTGCGCAAATATATTAACACTTTGGTTCGTGACATGTTGAAATATATTATTACCTTGGATAAAGCACGAATTTACCTGTTTCATGGCATGTTGAAATATACACACACTTTAAATAAAGTTCAGATTTTTCTGTTTCATGGCAGTCTTACCTAAATGGCTGTAGTAAGGCCTGAGTGATATGTCCCCATAATTATGATGAAACTTTGATGTTATAAGTAAGACAAACACTGAAAGTAGCTCTTAAGTATATCTATCTGTATTTTTATACCGTTGTGCGGTACTTATATTTTATTTTTCCATCTTTCAGCCTCTTACCGTTTTGGTTATGTAAACCAAAGTTATTTTTTCATATTTATAATTTTCATTGTAATTTTTGTTTCTGCTATGAAGACTTCTGGAAATGAAATTTAAAAGTAAAAAACAAGGAAAACTAAAAATATGATTTCAGTTTTAAAAAAACATACTAAAACCGGTAAAAACAGAGATAAACGGTCTATTCCACTTGTAATAATAATGTTTTTTTGTTTGTTTTTTTACAGCATAGACAAATGTAATTAACCTATTATTCCACCAGAGCAGTACCCTTCCAGACTTTGATCTGAGCATCTGTAACACACTTGATGAAACATTCTCCAGTTAGTGTAGTAGGCGTTAATAATTATCAGGCTTGTAGCATGACACGCCTCCAGAAAGTGACACGTTTGTTGACCTCAAAAAAATGAAAAGAGGTAGAGTCTATGACGTCATATATCACGAAGTTGCACTAAAGGGAGAATTGCTAGGGATGAGTCATAGTTCCAAAACGTGGAATCAGAGAGCACGTTGCTAGGCCGCCTTGACAACGGAAGTTGTTTGCTACCAGAAAGCGCATTGCTGGGCATGACATCATATTTGATCAGTAGCAGCTTAAAACTATGCACATTTATCAATTTATTGCTGGTGTGCAATAGGCAAATTAATGGGTGCTATTAAGGATTATCATATCTTATTCTACAATGGGCATTCCTAAGGTTATACAGATGTTCCAAACTCAACATCGGAAAACCCAAGTGGATTTTGTGCCTTAATTTGAAAATTTTTCCATTTCTAGCAGAAAAAAAATTATATATTGATATCAGAATGGGTCTTGCCATTCTGCACATTTTGGTACCAAAGTTCCATATGTAGCTCCATTTTTGACATAAATAGAGGGAAATTTAATATATGAAACGTTTTTTTTTTTGGTGTACAAAAC
>NW_013666713.1:258727-278014 GCF_000517525.1 Limulus polyphemus | reverse complement strand
TGTTTATCATAAGTGTCGTAATCTTGTTTATAATCAAACTTCGTTTTCCTTCAAACACATCGATTGCTAATGTTTTGTTTTTGTTCTCTCAGTTGTTGCTTATCTCAATGTTTCTTATATTGCCATCGGTTGTTTTTTTTCTTTGTACACGTGTGGAATATTCCTATCTGATAAATAGTCTGCAAATTCTTTCCATCCAGTAGGTTAACTTTTTTTCTGCTTATGCAGTAAATCGTTTACCAGGTCGATTATATTATGGCAGATATGTATCTTCTAATAATCCTTCATTCTTCCCGATCATTCCATGATAGATCAATACTAGAGCTAATTTTAGTATTTTATTTTTATTTTTATATTTCTGAGAAACAATAGTGACAATAAATAAATTTTCATTAGCTGGCGAATCCATTTTGACTGTAAGGGGTTCTGTTGCTTGTGTGTGAAAGGCTAAATGACTTTTTGCAACTGATTTAACACACGAAGTTTATCGACTATGGCTATGTGTAATATTGTACAAATATATTTGATCTGTTGATTTTGATACTTTATACACTAGTGTTTCATAAACCTTGGTTTAATAAAGCGAATTTGTCAGTTCTTTAGATACGAGAATCATTCATTTTGTGTGCTCCATGAGTATAAATTCCAGCAGGTTCTAACAGCACTTTTTACCACACTACCAAGGATAGAAAGTGTAGTAGCTACAACCAATGATATAAAACCTGTTTTCTAAATGAGTAAGTTTCTATTCTGCTAAATTGGCTGCCAACTCTTTCACTGATTATCCGTGTCAACTAAGTTTCTGATTTTTATATATTCGCCATTTGAATGATATTCTTTGAAACATTTAAAGCACAATCATAAATAAATATGAAAATCATTTTTTAGCTCCGGCAATTATTCCTTCATCTGTTTATGTATTGCTTTAGGAAATGGTGGAGGAGAATTTGATACTGGTAAAATTTAAGAGTCATGATAACCAAATGAATTGAGTTTGCATGTACAAATAAAATAAGTCATATAAAAATTGTTTAATAGAACAATACTGTACATCCAATTAAATATCTACTTTTTCACAATATAATGATATTGTATACTTGTATGATATGGACAGAATACAGATGATGCTGAAGCTCTATTCCATTATTTTGGTCATACTCCATAATTTACGAATAGTGGATTATTCCACTTTCCCAGGGAATATGATGAATGAAATGGTATGATGCGCGGGAACATCATATGTTTTATACCTTCTTTAGTGTTACAGAGATAAAAAAATATATTTGGGTTATTTAGTTTTCGTGTTGTAATGGCGGCAACGCATTGTCCAGAAAGTCATAAAGATTCTCTTTTTTTAGATGCTTTGTCTCTTTGTTCTCTATAGTAGGTAATGTCTTTTCTGCCCACAAGAATATTGCAGTAATATATAGTATCAGGGTTTAAAGGACTGCCACTGTAATATCCTTTCATGGCCATATTATTAAATTGCCTAATTGTAACAGCTAACCAATGTGGTGAGAAGACAAATGTAATGGGGTGATACTATCATACAGAAAAGGAAGCAAGTTTACCTTTTGAATCTAGGCATGCTTTCTTTGTTAAGGTCTATTCTTTTTCATCAGAAATTCGTCTTGAGGGATGAAAAGTTGTCAAGCTATTCACTGATCCTGTAGAGATAATAATTCACTTGTCTAGTAGGTATGCATTATGTTTTTTGTTGTTGTTTAAATTAAGACTGTTTTCACTATTGTTAGAAGTGTTTCCAGTCTGTCTTTGATTCTCAAGAAACTTAATATTCAGTGAAATTATCAATTACAGAACACTCCCCTTACTTCATGATCGAATTATCTGTCTGATACTTGTCGAAAAATCAGTTTTGCCTGAAAATACCACAAGTAGACAGGAAGGAGAAATTTCAGTGCCGTGACTAGGATTTATTTTGGATTTTCGGGAACAATAACATGTGTACTGGCCCTTGCTTGACCTCATGTGTTGAAGAAAATGTAAAGAAAAGCTTTTACTGAAAGAAAAGATTTTTCTAGATGAAGAAGTATTCACCAAGAAAGGGAGTTGCGTTATCAGAGGAAAATCTAGAGTCGTCAAAGTAGAACTTGGCACCCATCGTGTCCGAGACCACTTGGTGAAGTCTCCACAGGACTTCCAGAAAAACGCAGCCCCAGATCTAGTCCATACCACAACTGATCAGTCAAGAAGGGCAGGATGTATCACTGGTGGATAGCCTCCACCAGTTAGAGGTGTTTCCTTAGCACGTGAGACACTGGGAATCCATGAATCAAAGCTAAGATGGTCAAGAAGTTGGAAGACAGCTAACCAAAACGGTGTTGTGACTCCTTGCTTTCTAAACATTGAGCACTATTGGAAGTACAATGTGAGCACTACATTGTAGTGCTAGTTTTCCATCTTCAAACAACTAACGATAGAAAGGAAGAAGCAGTACGTAATGTTAGCAAAATATATTGATTATGTTTCATGACTACTACTTGATCATCAAAGCTAGGATGATCATTAGGTCTAGCACATGATGAGTAAAAGAAAGTGAGATTTCTTGCTTTTCAAGCTATCAGGCGATGCCCACTATAATCTATGCACTACACTTTGTGATTTTGGTATTGGCCGTGACATCTGTTTCTA
The DNA here is from genome assembly GCF_000517525.1 of Limulus polyphemus. Taxonomy (NCBI): domain Eukaryota; kingdom Metazoa; phylum Arthropoda; class Merostomata; order Xiphosura; family Limulidae; genus Limulus; species Limulus polyphemus. The sequence goes on along the minus strand of NW_013666713.1, from coordinate 275,362 downwards.
TGCCATTCATTTTTAACGACACTGCCTAAGTATGTAAATGCGTTGACTTCCTCCGAAGGATCTCCTCTCAAGAGGATAAGGCTGTTGTTGGTTCTGTTGTATTTCACAAGCTTGGTTTTGTTGGTGTGAAGTTGGTTTCCACAGTGTCGGTTTTATTTTGCATTTCTGTGTGGTGTGAGATGAGTACTAGATCATCAGAAAACTCCAAGTCACCAAGTTGAATCCACATATTCCACTGTATCCTTTTTCTTTTCTATTGTGTTGTCCTTATGATCCAGTCTATCAGTAACAGGAAAAGGAATGGTAACAGAAGATATTTAAGTCTCATATTTAGCTTTATAAGTTGACCACTAAAGTTTAAAGAATTGCCATTATAGAAAATCTTCCATTCTTTATGTATATTCATTTTTAATATCAAATAAACTACTACTTATGGGTGTTCTTTCCGCTTCTATCTGAGGTCATTAACATTAAACACAAACGATAAAAAGATTAACGCATACAATCACCAAATGATGTGGACATTTCACCCTTATTGACTTACAGCTGATCTTTTACTAAGAAAAGTTGAACAAGTCAATTATAATACATGGTATAAGTCGCTATTTATGATTATATATTCATTATTAAGATATAAATCTCATACTTAATATTGAAAATAAATTGTTCAAACTCTACATAATTATATATTTCCTACCCAAATTCAAGAATAGTAGATTATGGATTTAATGTTCACCATACTTTAACTTAATTAGAGATGATTAGCTTTCGTATGCCACAGAATTTAAAAGTCACTAAACCTAGATTATTAGCTCTTTCATTTTGCATAGTGATACAAAACAAATATGCATTCACGATATTCTATTTCTGTATAATTGACGTGACATGTACATATGATTGAGAATAAAATTATTGTATACTTTCTATTCAATTAGACCCCATGAATTGATTATTCACGTTTCTAGCAAATGTGTTTATTTAATCTAACACAAAATTCCATATAGATATATTATCATCAGTGTATGTAAGTATAATCACAAACTCTAAATAAGACTGAAGTCACACTTAGATACACTACTACTTACATAAACATTTTAGTTTATAAAATACTGGATTAGCTTCCATACAACTTTTGTAGATTATGTCCATATTACTACTTGTTAATTTCATTTCAGTGTGTAATATTTTATATAGTTTATAAACGATAGTGTACAATTCTTGTATTTCAACCGTTCTTTACAACAAAAACATTTTACACTCACTACATAATCCTGTGACCAACATACAGCAAATGTTCAGACAGAGAATATAGTTTAGAATATTTTTTCAAAATGAAAGTTGGGTTGACTAAGATTGATTCAATTCTACTTTTAATATTTGTGATACCCACTTAGACTCAAAAACTACATCAACATGTGAAATATATGAGATTTACGATTTCTTTATACAACGAATGGTAACAGAGTTAGATGTTTCAGGATAGTGTTGATAAGCTCGGTCTCAAGTTTAGGCATATCCTAATTTTTAATATCAGTCTATAACAAACTGTCTAAAGTTCAGTGAAATCTCAGTCATTTTTCAAATATATACCCTGCCCCTTTCATCACTGATGATCAGATTGATGCAGTTGTACTACATGGAAGAACGAATGATGAACCTACATTTAAACGTAAGTATATTGTAACAGATATTATTTACATATAAATCCATTTTCTGTAGTTCTTTGGCATAGTAATGCTTATTTTCAGTCATATTCGCTATATTAATAAATAACTTTTGTGTCTTTTACTAATCATATATATATATCTATAATAATAAAAAGACGTATCTGTGTGTGACCACCATAACTCCAAAAGGGAAGAACCTAGAAACCTGAAATTTTGCACCCATACTAAATGGACTCTGAAGGTATTATTACTTATCTACGTGCGTGCGCGCATGCGCATCTTTTTAATGAGGCAAGCTAGTGAAAACCATATAGAAAAGAAGTGTGACTGCTATAGCTCGAAGAAGAAAGAACCTAGAAACTTAAAATTTTGCACCCATACTAAGTGTACCCTGAGGATCTGCACCTGGGTATTATTACTTATCTTATCCACGTGCGTGCACGCGTGCGCATCTTTTTAATGAGGCAAGCTAGCGAAAACCCACACAGAAAAGAAGTGGTTCCTTATGTAACAACTTTTCATATATAGAACAGCCAGTGTGTTTTGCTAACAACACGTTCAAACAACGGCTTTTATATCATGTTGCTTAGCAATAAAAGTATAACCTAATATTGTTGTTAAGAGACTATGTGGTGAAACTATAAAATGAAATGTATAAACTACAAAATTGAAAAAGAAAATATTTGTTGTTTTGCAATTTAGAGGTCCCGTTCATTAAAGAGGTTTGTTTTTATTATTTATTTTTATTTTTTCTGTTTAAAATCGGAGGACGATACAGAGGTAAGGTTACTTTTATAAACAGGCCACATCCCGTAAAGGAGCAACAAAAGTATATAGGTTATACTTTTATACGAAAATGGGTTCAGAATACACACACTGACATAGTCACCTAGAATAAATTAACCTAATAACCCGAACGAAGCCGGCTACTTTCGCTAGCATACAATATTTTAGTCTATTGGAAAGAAAATAAATACTTCTGACATTACTAAAATGGCGACAAAGAATAAATCCAGTAGCCAAGAAGAACAAGTAAAATGAACAAACAAAAAAGGTTCAGTTAGGTACTATTGTACAACGTGAAGAAGCACCTGATTCATCTCATGCCTATCCTATCAGGAAGGACCATTACATCACTCTATCAACTTATTCAGCATTTCAAGGACTTTGTTGAAGGAAAACTATAACTAACCAAGGAAGGTATCACAAACATTAGTGTAGCTTTACAGAGCATAACTGAACAATATTTTCTCCTAGAAGGACGGAATCATGTTATTCCTGTTGTGTTTGTTAATAATATCCTTTCTATTTTGTTTACATATCGATTTGATTATCGTGGCAATGATATGACATCTTATATGGTTCTCTTTGTTTTATAAATTTCAGAATGGCAGAATTTATGTGCACAGATTTCTCATTTTGATAGTTACTTAAATATTATAGTTCATAATGAAAAAAGTTGAATAATCAGTTTAAAACAATTTTTATTAAGATATACGTTGTTTTGAAACACATTACCTATTACTAAGTTTTGAAATTTAACTGAACCTAAGACGCAATATGTTTTAACTCGCAGGAAAGCTACATATGATATTTAGTATTCACAAAACTGTGTTTTTTTATTAACTGTTGGATTATTAGTTACGACTTTATTGTTATTTTGATAATACATTTTTATAATAAAACACGTAGTTAGATTCAGAATCAGTTAACGAGACGGCAGTCTCGTGATTAAGGAGCTTAGCCAATGAAATTTCCCCATCGTAATTGAATGCCGAATGGCTGAATATCAACGACAAAGACGCTACTAAAGAGAAGATGACGGACGACGAAATATTGGTCAGTGTAACAGATCCAAACTCTCAAGATATCCAGCAAGCTGAAGAAGAAGATGATGACGACGACGACGCCAAAACTTAACCATTGCCATCATCCCGTACTGTCGTCCACTACCGAGAATAATCGCTAAGGTAGTTGGAAGCTAACGAAAAATCAACCGCTTCAAGTGTGACACTACTTGGGAAAATCCTACATCTAGCAAAGGCAGAGGCGAGGAGTAAATGTAAGCAGTTATCGCTGATCTTCTTCGGGAAATGCTAAGTTATAGGCTTGGGAGCTCAATAGGTAATAATGTGCTTAGCTCATTAATCTTGATCACGAAAAAAGTGTTTATATTGTTGACTGAATAGCAGGCACTGACCCACGTTATGAACGTTGACCTCTGCATGATTGTCTTTATCATTCATTGTTGTGAATATATGGAAGAAATATGACAATTGATGTGTTTTAAGTCCTGAGCAGAAGAAATGGGAAACATTATTAGCAGACCACGTAAAGTTAAATAGATATGACATTTACAGAGTATGAAAGTTTTTCATACTTTATATACAGGGATTCGAACACAGCTCAAATGCGAAAACGTACATAATTCATATCACTGAGTGTACAGAGCGTTGAGTACGTTATATTACAGCGATTATGAATATGTAAACCATCGAGTCACTTGGCAACGACAGCTAATGTCGTTGCGGTACGACGGCATGTACCAGAGCTTTATTTTGTCATTTTCGTATGATGTGCGATCCACTGTAAATTGATCAGTTTGGATAGGATATGTAGCAGCCTTGTCCGACGCAAAATATCTAAACGTTGAAAACATAGGATGTGTTCAGCTGTGATAGCCGTAAAAAGAGGGTTTTTACGCTGCAAGGTCTTACCGGAAGTGGCGACATGGACTATGAATACGTGGTAAGTCTCCAAAATCGTTTTAATATAATGTACTGTGTTACTTTATATCGTTTACGATGAAGAAATTACTTAACAACTAAAATCATCCAAGGACACAGCCGTTGTAAAAGGTTTAAATGTTTTTAAGCAGCACAGCATTGAAAACTTTTGTTAAAATAATCGAAATTTTGGTTTTATAAAGTACATGATGAGTCACATTTTCCAGTTATTTTTATCTGTTTTTCTTTGTTAATATAATATGAAACAAAATAAACGAACAGTTATCATATTTGAATTAGTCGAAAAGTCTTATCATTTCAGAATAAACTGTTCTCAAAATAAACAGGTTCCACTTTAACCAAAGTTAGGTACGTTAAGAACTACCCTGGAGAACGATGAGAAGTCCCTTAAGGAACAGAAACTTTCGTCTCATATTCCGTCATGAGCGAAACATTAGAACATTCCACAGAGAATCGTTAAAAAGTGTAAAGTTCCAACCTATACAAGCTATATGATGTAGATAACATATCTATTACTTTAATAACATCATGTAAAGATGCGAGACTTTGAGCAAACGAGCGTTCCTGAAAATTCGTCATTTCTATAAAACATCCTTAACGGCTGCATTTCGTTTTCTAATTTGTTGCATTTAAAAAAAACAAAAAACAAAGCTTTCTCCTCAAGGTCAGACTTCTTTAATATTTTTTTACTAAAGGAAATGTTTAATTTAAAAATAATTTATTTAATTTTATAAGAAGCAACAATTTCTGTTATTTCAATTGGAATCACTGTTACGTTGCACATCTAACCATACTCATTATTCTTCATTTGTTTTCCGTTATAGCTCCTGATTTACTTTTATTTTAGTTAGAATTTTTTGTTATTGTGATATACTGCACTGATTGTTACCATTTTTAATTCCACAATGTGACGAAAGAACAATCAAGAACTTATAAAGCCCAATTTGTTCATTCTTAGAATTTTTGTGCAAAACCACATTTAAAGGATGATCTAGAAGATATAATATATTTTTATGTTGCTGTAGTTGCTGCTTTGTTATATAAATTATCAATTAATATCATAGCGTTACAAACTATTTGTTTAATTTAGTTTTTGTAAAATAACAATTTGTAATTTTGTTGTATAAACTCAGATAGGCAGTCTCGAAATTCATTAGAAGCAGAAATGTTAAAGATTCGCTAAAAGATAATAATAGTATAGTCATGTTTAATAATAGTATAGTCATGTTTAATAATAATATAGTCATGTTTAAGAGTATAATCACGTTTAATAATAGCATAGTCATGTTTAATAATAGCATAGTCACGTTTAATAATAGTATAGTCATGTTTAATAATAGTATAGTCATGTTTAATAATAGTATAATCACGTTTAATAATAGACATAGTCACGTTTAATAATAGCATAGTCACGTTTAATAATAGTATAGTCATGTTTAATAATAGTATAGTCATGTTTAATAATAGCATAGTCATGTTTAATAATAGTATAGTCATGTTTAATAATAGTATAGTCATGTTTAATAATAGTATAATCACGTTTAATAATAGCATAGTCATGTTTAATAATAGTATAGTCATGTTTAATAATAGTATAGTCATGCTTAATAATAGTATAGTCATGTTTATTACAAACTTTTAAACGATTCTCACAATCGTAGTTTGTTTAAAGAAATTGAATAATAGCAAGACACTCGCATCCAGAAACTTTGAATTTTATAGCATCTAGCTTATACAAGTCACAACAACACTCGGTGCTTAATTATAATCCAGCTGATAACAGCATCTGGTGGTTTGTTACTACTTGTATCCAATTTCCTGAGATTATCTAGAATATAGCGACATCTTGCGATCAGCTATTATCTAGCATACAGTGACACCCGGTGTTTAATTGTAATCTAACTGATAATAGCATCTGGTGGTTTGCTACTATTCTTACCCAATTTTTTGAGATTATTTGGAATGTAACACATCTGGTGATCTTAAGCTTCGCTTGTTTTATAATTCGTTTCAGTAATAATTAAATTTCAATTTGTGAAACTTATAATGGATAAAAACTTGTATTTCACTGCTTTTATATCAACAACTTATTTTCTTTATAAAGAACAAGTATCATTATCTGATGAATAAATATTTATAGATCATTCCTCTATCCAGTCTAGCGGATTAGCTATTGTTGAATAAATATACCCATCTACTAGCACGGACTAACCTCTGTTTTATAGCATTTAACTTTTAGGCCATTTAGTAAGCACGTTCTTTTTAAGCTTTACCAGGTATTAAAATTGTTAGAAAGGAAGATATAACAAGATTCAGAAACTAACAAGTTATAACATTTTTTGCAAACAATAATAACACATCAGCATAATGATGTACAAATGATTGATAAAAGAAATAAAAACAGATCAAGCCTGTATTTCTCAATAATAACATTAAGAAGACTTCATGTGAGGATATTTTCATTTAGAAGATAATTATTTGTGTCACTTTACCTTCTGGACTCAACCTTCTTGTTTTATATTTAGTTACCTGTTTGACAAGCTTCAAGGATAAAAAAACTACAACGATGTAAAATAAAAAATATCTCTTTTAAAAAATTACAAAAATTGATGTAAACAGCATTTGTCCTTTGACTGTCAAATGGGAAACGAAGAAGTAAATTTCCTGGCTCTGATGATATATTTTTCTCCAGAGAAACACTATCGAATCAAAGAAATATAATCTCCTACATCGAGATAAAACAATGAGAGAAAATTCCTCTTGGAGAGAATAGATTTGTAGAAGATCTGGAGTAATAATTTACAGTTGGAAATCCATAGTTAGTCCTAATGAAGACATAAGGACATGTGAATAAGCTGATCAACACACAAGAAGATAAGCAACACTGGTGTGAGAATAACTATTTTCGAAATATATACTGAACGATCACCTTAAACAGATATTTCCTGAAATTCCCGTTGTCTCCTTCCGAAAAAGCAGAACTCTAAAAGAAAAAAAGAACAAAAGTGAATTACATCCCACCAAAAAATGGTTGTCGTCCATCTAATAAAGCCCGTTGTCAAACCTGCAAGTTCATAAAAACCACTGACTCATTTTCTGACAAGCGCAATCAAAGAAACTTTAAAATATCCAAAGAAATCGCTTGTGAAACAAAAAAAAACACAATTTACCTTATACAGTGTAAAAAAATGCAATTACCAATATGTAGGTCATACACAAACCACTCTAAGAGAACGTTTCAACAACCATAAATATTCTATTAACACCGAAAAAGATCTCCCTGTTGCTCAAAACTTTAACCAACCCGGTCATTCCATTAACGATGTTACTCTCATCGGCATTGAAACAGGATTCAAAACTGAAACAGATAGAGAAATAAAAGAAGCTTATTGGATTGTTAAACGTTTCGTAATTAATCTAGATCCTGGAATCAGCGATCTCCGTTCATTGGTTTCATCTCTGTCAGAAAAATAATTTTTATTCTTTACTTATTTTTTCCATGTAATGTGAACGCTGAATTTCCTAAAACTTACTATTTATTTTAGATAATTTTCCATACCTGTTTTTATAAATTGATTAGCACAATATATTTAATATACCAAAAAGTTAAAATTTGAAAACTACTTTTTACAGTTTGTAGAATTTTTGCAATTGTAACACCAACTCATTTGTTTAAATCAGAAACCAAGTTAGCAGAGTGGCTCTAATTTCTTTAATTAACTTTAATTATGAATTTTTTAACTTAAGTAAAGATGAACTAATAGCTTTAAATAAACTAAGTAAAAATGACATCATTGCCGTTTCTAGACCAAATAGAAGAACTAATATTGTTATTATTGACAAAAAATCATTTTAAAAATGGCTGAATCTATTTTAAGCAATTTCATGAAACATATAAAATAACATCATGATCCTACCGATACTAGAGAAGATTACAAATATATTTATTGAAGTTAAAGATATGTAATGTTTTAACTGAGAAAATATTTTTAAAAATTACACCATCAGGTAGTCAGTCATCCAGGAAATGTTTATGGTATTTCTAAAATATTTAAAGAAGGATGTCCGATACGACCTATAATCTAATCCTTTCGCTGGTTTTGAGTTGACTCTTGAAATATTATCATTACTATCGTATATAATCTGAAAGACAGTTTTTATTTCATTGAAAATTTAAAATTTGAAGTTTGATAACAATGTTTACTGCGCTAGTTTTAATATTGAGTCTTTATATACGCCCCCCCCCCCAGTGGCACAGCGGTATGTCTGCGGACTTCCAACGCTAGAATCCGGTTTCGATACCCGTGGTGGGCAGAGCACAGATAGCCCATTGTGTAGCTTTGTGCTTAATTACATACAAATAAACTTTATATATGAATATTCCTTTAAAATAAACTATACAGTTAAGTACTGTTTTAATATTTGACAATAAGTCTGATGATTTGAGTTTTTTAAATCTCAGTTTTAGAAACTGATGAATTTTGCATCTAAGGAATCTTATTTTGTGTCTAATGAAAATCTCTATAATAAAGTTACTAGAGTTGCTGTGGGTTCTAGATCATCTCTTTTAGACAATCTATTTTTCTCTTATTCTGAAGAACAATGATTGGAAGACTGTCCGCAGTAACTTTATTCTATTGTAGGTATATTTTACCGTATTTATAAATGTTGCTCATGTTTTTCAATTGTAGGAGTTTTTGAACACAGACACAATAGTATAAAATTTACTGTTGAACATCAACAGGACCATAAACTCTCATTTTTTGATACATTTATTTACAACTTCAAATGTGAATTATACCATAAAATATGTTCAAGACTTATATTTTAATTTCAGAAGTTTTGTACCAAAACTGTGGAAATGTAATTAATATCTTACTGCATTGTGCTTATAAAATCTCAAGAACTATAGTCTGGTCCCGTTTTCCATAAAGAAGGAAAGCACAAATATTTGTTTAGTATTTAGCCTAGTGCATTTTTTGACATAATTTGAATATATTGGTTGAACATCAGCTGTATTTTACTTTAGAATTGAAGATGGTCGCAAAAATATTGATAAAAAACCTTAACTACATACTGAAATTGTCCAATTACATTAAATAATCTTTCTCTTAACAAGTTTGTATTTTTACTTTGTTTATTTAAACAGTTTTTGTCTATAATTCATGCAACTAATAACAGTTATTCTGTCTTATTCGCACCCAAGTGGCTCAGCAGTAAGTTTGATGACTTATAACACTAAAAATCCGTTTTCAATTCCCGTGAAGGGATAGCACTGGTAGCTCAATGTTCAACTTTTTGATTGTTAACAAACAAACAGTAACACATTTAAATGTGTGTACATGGCAGTTTAGATTTTTTTCATCTGTTTTGGAGAGTACTACGTCTTGTTTGTCTTGTTACACTAAAACCGACTACTCCAACAACTATCATATTATCTTCTGAACATTGCATTACAATATATTTTGAGAGGAAACGGACTAAATCTGCTTTAGTTTCTGACAATGCGAAACAAATCTGACCAGCTTGTGGTATTGACACGTTTCTATTTTCAATTACTCTCCACCCTGGTTTCCACGACTTTATACCGTTCTTTTCTTCTATTAGATTTGATGGAATGATATTCATATTGATCAAACATTATGTCTATTCTGTCATATTTCTGTCCCTTTTTCATAGCACTTTCAACATATCAATCAGTATACCCATCAAATGTTTGGCCCCTTCTGGCTTCAAGCTAAGTACCAATGCTTGACCATTAATTATCAATACAGCCTTTTCTCTATAATTCCACGCGATATTAGCAATCAATGCCCCTTTTACAACTGTATCTTAAAATACTGGTTTTTTACCCGATTTAAGATTTTCATTTTTTTCGGAAATAGCAATAGATACCGTCAGTAATTCATATTTCATGAGATATTCCGCAACTAACTCTCTTCCTGCTTTGTATGCTGTCTTTATACTATTTAATATATTTCTATATTTTATTGGTCTTCAATATGTTATCTTTTCTGTTAATGTTGCCGAGATTGATGGATTTTTTTTTTATTCTCCATACGTTTGCGTAATGGAATTTTAGGTACCTGGTCGTTTACATGTAATCAGTCACATGCAAACTTTTCTAACTGCTATTGTTCTACCTATACATCCAACAGAAGGAACGCCTGAAGAGCAGCGGTTGCTAATGTCTTTTGTGACGAAATTTAACATCACGAACCAGAGGTTATGACTTCACTAAAGCAAACTGGGACAATTTAAGACTAGCCACGGACTCACTTTTACCTAATGTTAAAAACTCAGCCAATAGATGTCATGATATAGACATATACGCCTCAGAAATTCTAAACGTTATTACAAAAGCTTTAGAAAATACTGACCCAACCCGACAGAAAAATATAAACATTAATAGCTGGCAGTTAACACCACAATGATTTCCCATTAAAACAAAACGCTTTTCTTAATGTTTGAGGAAAAACTTATTTTTTTTACTTATTTTATACAAATGTTTTTTTTTATTCTTGAAGATATCTTAGATGGTTAAAATATGTTGTTGAAACAAGCCATTAGATAGTTCTTGTATAGTATTTCTCGTTTTATATTATTAAAATATGTTGTTGAAACAAGCCATTAGATAGTTCTTGTATAGTATTTCTCGTTTTATATTATTAAAATATGTTGTTGAAACAAGCCATTAGATAGTTCTTGTATAGTATTTTATATTATTCATTTTAAATATACAATGGAAAATTTATAAATGAAGTTAAGAGATTATTAAATTTATTAATTAAGATTATTTTAATTTTGTTAAATTAGTTTGCTTGTGTGTAGTTAAGCACAAAGGTACACGATGGGATATCAGTGTTCTGCCCACCACGAGTATCAAAACCCGGTTTCTAGCGTTGTAAGTCCGCAGACATACTATTGTGCCACCGTGTTTAATATATATATCAACTTCTGACACCAACCCCTAAATGGAACAAACAAACCCATTCGATTATATGAGTTAACTCTATGATTCCGTATACAAAGATTCCAACAAATAACTAACGACGAAGTCTCTAAAACTATAAAAAAACAAAATGAAAATCCATGAATTTAGACTTAATGAAATATATTTTGGTCCTCAAAACAAGCTATATACAGAAGCAAATAAACAGTTATGACACTTTCAAATTTATGTTCTAAAGTGGAAGGCTGATATTCCATTATGCAATCTTAATAAAAGAGTTAACACAAAGGATCACATATAAAGGGTCTTATTTTAAGTTTATTCCATTATGCCTATATTTTCAATTATTTTTATGAAATCCCTAAAGATGACGTCTACTTCCTGCTATTATTAAACATGGTATAAGGAATCCACCTCAATATTTCACAAAGTAGTTTTGTTTAGTATATTGGAAATATTCCACAAAATGACGTATCATGAAAACTACTTCAAAATATGTGAAGTAGAAGAGGTGAATGGAAAGATAGCTTAGACGAAAATATTTTAGTATAACGAGGAGGCTTCATTTAGTTATGTTACATAAGCTATTCCCCCCAAGTTAATGTTACGTGATATCTTTTAGACAACAATCTACTTCGTTATTTTAACATATCTAGATAAACATAATTATAAATTACTTGATAATTTGATTCCTGCTGACAAAGAAACAAAACAAAAACTTCTTACGCAAGCTCCAAAACGTTTACAATTATTGTTCTTTGTAAAAAAATAGGGAGCCAGCCTTTATCAAATATCTGCAACGAAAAAGGTAACTGTGTACTATCAAGAAATTATTGGTTTGACAAAAAGTAAACATTTATTTAATTAAACGTCTACGTTTACTCTCCAAGACAATTAAAGATAATTTAATTAGCTGTAGCTCAATGTCAACACAATTTACTAAATGCCTATCTAATGTTAATGAAGGATTTACTTGTTTTTGTATAACAGATTACTGGTTTAGGTGAATCTATGAGGGAAATGTTCTTCTATTATTACTCTACTTGTATGGAAAATTATAGAAACATCTCCTGTATATTGATAGGAGATTCGTTAAAACAGTTAGAAATATCCTTCAGTATATCACACGTACATAGGAAACTTATATGAACATGAAGTATCTTTTTTATTAACGAGTTTCCTCTGAAACTGCACATTTTTACACGATCTACCCTTATCAAGGTCTGAGTTACGGTTATGGTCTTTTTCAGAAAAATTCACCAATGTAAAAAATTAAAGAAGTAGAGTTGAACAGTAGTCAAACCTACGAAACCGGTTCTTTGAAGAATATATAATTTCAACCACTTTTACAAGTTCAAAGAGATAAGATTACGAACTGCTGCGCAAAGAAAAACATGGAAATTACTCTGTGAATTATTTAAAAAAACAAAAAAAACAGAAAAATAAAAAGGTGCTAAAGAAATGACATTTTCGGAGATAAACCAACTTAAAGGAGTCTTTGGTTTTAATTCTTTATTTACTTGGCGACGTTTCGAGCAAATGCTGTTTTTCAAGCGCAAATAATTGCTTCTGTATTCGGAAAGAGTATTTGCTCGAAATGTCGCCAAAGAAAAAAATTAAAACTACAGATTTTCATGTAATTTATCTCAAAAATTCTTATTTATATATAATGTTGTCAGTAAGCTCGTTTCATTACCTTTTTGGTCTATTTATATACTGTAATCAATGGTTAACTTTGTTATATAATAACTGTTCAATACAGTATATATTTTTGATTTGCCGCAAGTATTAAAAATAGAAAAATATTTTTTTTCATATATTTACTTGTTAAAAACTGATAACTATTTACACAATTAAAACTTTATTGAAGCCGTACGGCTTCCACTTTAAAACAAGCTTTATACTTTTACCCCTTTTCGCATTGCCTCACTATTATTTACATATTTCCTTAGTCTACTTTTCTTATATAAATATTATAATATATCTTGCCATATATGAACATATTAACTTGCTGGTCCTTCCATATATCAACACATTGACTTGCTGGTCCTTCCATATATGAACATATTAACTTGCTGGTCCTTCCATATATCAACACATTGACTTGCTGGTCCTTCCATATATCACCATATTAACTTGCTGGTCCTTCCATATATCACCATATTAACTTGCTGGTCCTTCTATATATCAACATATCAACTTGCTGGTCCTTGGTCTCTATTTAATACTTTATTATTTCTAATGTTTCTCTAATATTTAAAGCTATAATACTACGAGGTTGAGCCAAAATTAAAGTTTTTTCACATAATATTGTATGTTGGTTAATTTTAACATGTTCGGCTATAACTGAGGTTTCTATTTTATTATTTCTTATATAACCTTTATGTTCTTGAAATCTGTATTTTAAATTTATTTTAGTTTGACCAATATAAACACCACCACATTCACATTAAATATCCGTTTTATATGTTAATTTTATTTTATTTGTTAATTTCTATCTTATGTGTAGGTTTGTGCTTAACACTTGTAGAACGTTTTAATACAAACAAACTAAATAAACGTAATATATCTAGCATGTAGGCTTAAAACGCATTGTGATTTGTTGAGTAGGTTTAACCTTATTTACAGTATTAATTTGCTATACATCCATTATATGTTAGATTGATGTATAAGTTGTACTTCACCATGAGTACATTGGTATGTTGACTTGCTACATCTAGAATGTTAGGACTACTCTAACTTCATGACTAAATGGCATACTATTGGTTATTTCGATATACTTTATGTGTTACCTGATGCACAAGCCCTTGAAACATGTTTATATATCACTGGTACATACTTAAATTATCAGTACACCTACTATCCCTCTTACACACAGAACAGTTACTTAAACCGTTTCTTTCCTTATGAAGACAGAGAACATAAAAGAATTATTAAAAAATGTGGCAACATAGCAGAAATAAATCATTACTAGGCAGCAAAAGAGGCCACAGTTGGAACTTGATTATTCATCTCAACTAGTTGAAGTAAATCTTTAAACTTATCAATAGATCTTAGAAGCCAGTTCTGTTTTAATTAGTTTATTATATAGATCTATAGCTCAGCAATTGCTCCGACAAGGCCTTTGAATAGCACGTCTTATTATTCATCTCAACTAGTTGAAGTAAATCTTTAAACTTATCAATAGATCTTAGAAGCCAATTCTGTTTTAATTAGTTTATTATATAGATCTATAGCTCAGCAATTGCTCCGACAAGGCCTTTGAATAGCACGTGTCTGAATGAACGAATCCGAATCGAGATGAACGAAAAAAAACAACATTACTTTTATGAACAGACAAGGCTGGAAATCAATTTACAAAATATTAAGAGAGCAACAAGATATGCAAGATGATTTATTTGAGATAACATTTTCTTTCCTTTAAGATTTAATGAAGAATTAATATGTGTTGTAAAGGAATAATGGGAGAGTACGAAATTACAAAATTGAGTTTGAACAACTTCGCATGATGTTGAACTTGAGAAGTGCAAATTACAAAGAGTACCTATACAGCACGTAATTTTACGATGTTTAGTGCGTAGGCTGTAATGACATACGCATTTTTCTATCGGCATCTTATACCAAATAACAAGCTCATTAAAGCCCATTAAGCTGCAGTAAATTATAAACAATGTCCAACCGTTCAAGGATGGAAAGTTTACTCTAACGACTTTAATACTTATTAATGAGGAAGTTAACAAACATTACAGTGGCTTATTAATTTATTGTAGTGTATATTAGTATGGTTAGTATTCATTACTGATGTAAAGTTAAAGCAACTCTCGTGCATCGACAGAACATCTGTTATCTATTTGTGCAGAAGCGAGGCTTTATTGTATGTATTCATGTTGCTTTATAATTCTTTAAAAACTTTTAACCGCCCAAACCAAGAATGTTTCTTAGTAGGCACATAGCACTGGGCAGTCGTGCCTTAAATCATATCAATAATTTCTAGTATTGTAATATTCAATCATCCTTTAGCTAATTTCATATGTAACTTTTTGCAGAAGCACGTAAACAATAAGTATACTGCTGGTGATAGTTTTGAATTTGCTTTATATTTTTACTCAGCTACATTTCATATTTGTCAAAAGATCGAATTTGTCTCTTTGATGTGTTTGAATCTAATCCATGTGATTCGAAGTTCATAAATCAATAACAATAATTTTATAATTGAATTTATGTTGCCGATATAACTGGGATTTAACTGTAGAATTAGTTAATCTTACCAATTCCAACAGTTCTATAGTTAACTTTGTGTTCTAGACATAGTTTGGATTCAATTCCAACTGTGGTGAGAAACTTTTCGTTTTCTGTTGAATGACTTCCGTCTTCGTTTTACCGTTTAGAGAACTATATCAATAAAAGTCATTTATGAATTGCAGTAAAGGTCAGAAACAATAAATATCACGTTAACAGTTCTTGTAAACTTATTCTTATAGAGCTGAATTTAGTTAAAATGTATTTTCATCTAGAAGCTTAAACAAATACTAGCCCTTCTAAACTGACGATCGTTTTGCTGTGAAAAGAAAGAAAAATAAATCATTGGAAAAGTTTTGCATAAATGGAGAATTTCAGAGTCCTGTGGATTATAATTCAATATATATTTAGATTAAATGATTCAAGCAACAAAAGTTAAGAATATCGTTTAATCTAAAGACTGGTGACCTCTTTCATAATGAAGATCGATCTTCAACCTCGTGAGTTACAAAAAACCTCACTAGATTCCCAAAGTTATGGGGTGATATCAAAACACACCACAACATATTTTATAAAGTCATACCATTTATTCTTTCCCAATAAATGTGATGCAAAGAATAATTGTGAGAATAATAACAAGAACATATTGCTTAAGCTATGTTTTCAATCTTTTAATTTAATTGTTTGTTAGAAGAAGCTGATAGCATGATGATGACGTTGGATTTAAGAAGTTTATAAAAGTAGTCCCAGAATATCTATAATGCTAGTGAATGTTAATGATCGAGAGACTTTACGAAAAATATAAAATAAAGATAAATTATAAATACGAAAATCAGTTAAGCAATCAATTTACTTCAGCTCAGTCCCCCGAGTGGGACAGCGATAAGTCTACGTGGCTTTGCTATAAAAAACACACAATTCAGCTCATTCAGTGATTAAGACGTTAGTGACGTGTTCAGTACAGTGTTAGTTGTGACTTATGTTCAGTTACTCGATCGATTCGCTAAAATTGTACAAGTTTGTTTGTTTT
>NW_013666713.1:254507-258717 GCF_000517525.1 Limulus polyphemus | reverse complement strand
TTTACCAACGAATAGTGGGATTGACCGTCCCATTATAACGCCCCCACGGCTGGGCGAGCATGTTTGGTGTGACGGGGATTCGAACCCGCGACCCGCAGATTGGGAGTCGAGCACCTTAACCACCTGGCCACGCCTATGTTAGTCGTAGTATCATTAGGCTTAGAAAAAATGCTTTGTTTCTTATTACATACTGAAAAATAGAGCATTTTTTAATTTTTTTTTTACGTCTTCGAAAATAGGGTAGGTAGGCAGGGTATTTTTTAATGCAGATACATATTTTATGATACAAATTCAATTATGAAATATCAGAATGTACTAGATGCTAATCACTATCATAAAAAATATTATTTAGGCATATGATCACTACAGAACTAAAATTTAGAAATGGGAAACTCTTTAGGTTAGTTAACGTTAGATTAGGTAAAATGAATCATAATAGTATGATAATAAAGAACTTTCATAAGGCAGCACGCGAGCAGCTCCGAGTAGGTCGTGGGTAATGTAATTCAATAGCGCAACGTTAGCCGCACTTTTCCCAAGTGAGTTACAACTTATAATGGCGCGGATAGTAGTTAGACACGGTTCAAAGGGCAATACAATTATAAAATTTAAGTATAAATAGATGTATACTGTTATGAGTTTAAAACTATTTGGGATAAAGAAATGTGGTTTCATGTTACAATTTGAAGTCATTCTAGAAAGAAAAAAGGGTAATTTAGATTTATTTCGATTTTTTGGGATTACGAGGTCAGTCAAATTGACTAGCGTTGTAAATAATTAGAGTGGAGAAAATAACAGATAAAATATAAAGTTTTACTTATAAAAAACGCTCGAAATATATCTAGGAGGTTTCAGAGATTACGCAAATGACATTTGAAGTTTTTGAGATGAAGACAAGTATTTTTAACCTTAACATGAAAATCACGTTACCAGAGAACTTGAAGAGACGTCTCGTATAATTTAATGTTATTCAAAAACCAAATATATATTGTGTAATTCTTTGAAAAAGCCCAGTACAATCTTATCCAAGTCTCGCAAAAACCTAGTAAAAATCGTATATGAATATATGTAAAGTTTATAGAAAATCTCTGTAAAATGTTAACTAAATCTGTCTGAAGCTAGTAAAAATTTGCATCAAAATCTGTATAAAGCTGCTCTCTCAGGCCACTTCAAAGTCAAAAGTCAGTAATTTAAAGGCTGTGGTTTAATCCAAGAATGTTCAGGAACTAGAATCTCTGGTTATCCGCACTTGAATAATGTAAATTGTAATTTCTATTGAGTTTTGTATTTTAAAATACCAGAGGTAAGGTAGGTAGTCTTGAGGGTGGCTGCAATTGAATTTTGTATGTGAAGGGACACAAGAAAAGAGACGAAAATGATGACAAGGAGAGACTTGATGAGTGTTATTTTTTGCATCACCTATATTTCTTTATTTCATTTTCGTTCCAATTCAATAATAAGGACCCTTTTTAATGCTCAGGTTGTCTTTGTTGAATTATTATTTTCTGTATTCTTCTGATTGTGGTTTCTGCTTGGTGTCGATGTTCTTGAGTAATGTTTGATTTCTATATTTTGTTTTCTTTATTTTTTGTGTATTCACTGTATTGTATTGAACAAAATGGTTATGCGGCCCGCGCTCGTCATTCTCTCAGTTATCTGGCCCACTGTGAAAAAAGTTTGGTGAACCTGCATTATACCATAAAATACCACCTGATAGCCCAGAAAGCAAAAATTGCAAAGTCTTTTCAGCTACGTTTCGAACTTCTAGCTACCATTTAGTTGTGCAAACTTTTAATGTGCTAGCTACTACATCTACTCATTTTAGCTGTTTTAGCTCTGATGACCGAGTAGTAATGATAAAGAGTAGCACTTACACATTATTTTATGTCACCACTTGTGGTTCAGATAGCAAGAGTCACAAAATCATTTCAGTCATTGATAATCAAGTAGTAATAATAAAATGTAGTCATACATTCTGATGAAAAACACTATCCAACTCCTTGGAAATGAAGAAACATCACCTCCTTTCAGTCAGTCAGCAATCGTGCTAATCATCTACAGGCCTGACTAGTGGTTATCAGTAAGCCCCAATAAACTAAGAATTGGCATTGGTGGCCAGGCTAACTTCAGAGCTGTCTTTTACTTCTGTCTCCAACGATTTTTCATCTTGCTCATCCTGGATAGCCAGATAAGTACTTACAGCCCTTTCTCACTGCTTTAGCAAGTATAAGTTAAGATAGTATACTCATCCTCTTCTAGCTTGACAGTCTCAATCTCATATTCCTGGTCAATCCATTGTACGAGAGGTGTTCATCTGTGGCATATGTATGCAGCTTATTGAAGTGTTACATGCACACGTGTGCACTTTTCATTCACCATAACTTGTATGTCAATGGAACAATCTGCTGGAGTACAAGATACAGAATGGTCCAGCTGAATCCAAGTTGATTTGTCCTTGCTGGTACTTACCACAACCAGACCCAATTTCCACACTGATGGAGTAATTCCTTTATTGTTTTGTTGCAACACTTCTTTTGTTTTCAAGTGGACTTCAGCACTTTTTGTCAGGTGAAGTCGTGCTCATTGACTATTGTAGCTCTTGGCCAAAAAATGCAGCATGTCAGTTGATTTATTCAATATGTGTTGCCTGTAGGTATGTTGTGGCAAGTCACCATTCTTTTACCCTATTGATCATCTGGTCCCAAAAATGCATCAACATGTTCAATAAATAAGTCGCCAAGTGGCTTTCACTACATAGGTCTAGATTGTTTGCACAATTCTCAATCAATAACTTCAGAGGTGCTGGTACTGCTTACTTGCTTTCAACAATTATGTGATGGATGCAATTCTAATGTCACTATTAACATTTGCTTACTCTACCGCTAACCATTCCAGCATACAGATGGATAGTTGATTGCCCATAATTACAAAAGGAACTGTAAAATTATAGTTTATCAGAGAAGTAACTGTCCAAACTTGTGCGAGATTCTAGGTCAGAGATGACTACCTTCATTCTGTGAGTGACATTTCCTAAACAGAGTAGAATCCACGAGGATGTCCTATTGATTTGCTATTGCCATTTCAAGGTAGGCATTACTGTGAAATCAGCACAAATCATCCATACAAGTTGTTAGACCCCCTGTTCTGGTCTTTCTTTGAACCTTAAACTCATCCTAATAGATTGTCTAATTCTCCACAAGATCGAATCAATGGCGCAATTTGGGTATGAATGTGTTCCAGTCGTCTTGTTTTGCCTTGTCCAAGTGTTTGATTTACAAACAAGCTCATGGTCGTACATTGGACTACCTGCTCTTGAGTCCAGTCATTCAAGGTAGTTACCTAACTGAAGTACTTCAAGAATTGGTTTAGGTCTTCTTTCACCACTCCTTTAACTCTGTCCATACAGACTCGGTTATTTTTAACAACCTTGTAACTATCAGGTAACCATGAAAGTATCCATATTATAATTCTTAATGTGTTATTAGTATCTTCACGAAATACGTCATGCTTTTAGTGAACATTCGGAGTCATTTTAAAATACAAAATCAAACGTTTTAATTAAGTATCTTTACTAAAAATTTGTCCGTAAATATATAGAGTCAGAGTTTTAACTAGTCTGAATGCAAGAAGATTTGCAAGTTAAGAATAAAAATACATAAATTCATCTTGTACTTTTCAAAGTTCATTCGTTTAACCCTAAAACTATCTAAATGAATATCAAATGTTTACTTCAGTTTGTTTGTTATGGATTTCGCGCAAAGCTACACGAGGGCTATCTGCGCTAGCCATCGCTAATTTAGCAGTGTAAGACTAGAGGGAAGGTAGCTAGTCATCACCACCCACCGCCAACTCTTTTACCAACGAATAGTGGGATTGGTCGCACATTATAACGCCCCCACGGCTGAAAGGGCGAGCATGTTTGATGTGATGGGGATTCGAACCCGCGACCCTCAGATTGGGAGTCGAGCGCCTTATCCACCTGGCCATGCCGGGCAATTGTACAAGTAAGTTTAGTTCTATGTTAGTTTGTTTTGAATTTCGCGCAAAGCTACACGAGGGCTATCTGCGCTAGCCATCGCTAATTTAGCAGTGTAAGACTAGAGGGAAGGTAGCTAGTCATCACCACCCACCGCCAACTCTTTTACCAACGAATAGTGGGATTGGTCGCACATTATAACGCCCCCACGGCTGAAAGGGCGAGCATGTTTGG
>NW_013666713.1:251860-254468 GCF_000517525.1 Limulus polyphemus | reverse complement strand
GACCCGCAGATTGCGAGTCGAGCGCCCTAACCACTTGGCCATTTACTTCAGTAAAACTTTATATTCTATCTGTTATTTTCTCCACACTAATGGGTTTTTGTGGGGGGGGGGGGGTTCTTATAGCAAAGCCACATTGGGCTATATGCTGTGTGAACTGAGAAGAATCGAACTCCTGATTTCAGCGTTGTAGATCCGTCCCCCTTGTAACCATCTCAAAATACGAAATAAATTTAAATCACTTCTTTTTTCATTCTAAAATGTGTGAACATTGTAACACACAATAAAACAATATTTACTTTTACAGCCTAAGCTAATAGATTTTTTATTTCGTTTTTTTTTAATTTACAGTCGAACTTTGACTTCCCCAGGCTACTGTGATAGCCATTTTACTGTATCGGGCCCTTGTATGAACTATAGATCCAGTTACCAGCATGCTCATTTCAAATTACACAGCTGTGCTCGAGGTTGTCATGTGCAATCATTGATCATGATTACTTTATTTTATTTAAAATTGCTTATACCTTTCCAATTTTTACATTTTAATTTTATAATAATAAATAAAAAAATACAGATAAAAACTAAGTAAATAAAAAATAATAAAATGAACTTACATCTGAAAACTTGTCTTCTTCAAAATTTTGCACTTGTGCAATCCAAGTTGACGTCAAAACTTAACTCTAAATCAACGTAATGATAATGTGGTTTCAGACTATAACTACTTATTACAATGTATTCTTGTCACACTTAGATAATTTACATATTTTAGAGCAAAGCCACATTAGGCTATCAGCTATGTCCACTGCATGGAATCGAATCCTGGATATTATCGTTGTAAGTTCGTAGACATATGGCTGTCCTACCTGAGGACCACTTAGCCAGAACATACACCACTTTGCAGCAGTATTCATCCCTTCCAATAATGTCACATTTTGATGAAATACAAATAATGTAAACAATTTTTTAATGAACTTGTTTTTGTTCAAAACTCTAATGATCCAACTTAACACTGTAATGTGTGAAGGAGGTTGAATGTCAGCAAAATCTATAAAGAAATTTACTGATTGCACAAGTATACACCCCACCCACCCAGTCATTACCGCTGTAAGTCTTTTTGGATAGGTCTCTACCAGCTTTGTAGAAATGGATGGTGTAATTTTTGCCCATTCTTCCTGGCAAAATTACTCCAATTCTGACAAGTTCGTTGGGGATAGTTGATGGACTGCAATCTTCAAGTCTTGCCATAAATTTCTATTGGAATCCAGTCAGGACTTTAACTGGGCCACTCCTGACATTTACTTTCTTTTTTGAAACCACCCCCGTGTGGCTTTGGCCTTGTGCTTTAGGTCATTGTCCTGCTGAAATGTAAATTTTCGACCCAGTTTTCGACTCTTGGCTGACTCAAGCAGGTTTTCCTCTAGGATTCGCCTGTACTTTGCACCATCTATCTTCTCCCCAATCCTGACCAGCTTCCCAGTCCCTGCTGATGAGAAATTCACCATAATATGATGCTGCCACCACCATGCTTGACAGTTAGGATGGTGTTGACTGGGTGATGTGCTGTGTTGGGCTTGCACCAGATGTAACACTTTGAATTTAGAATAAAAAGCTCAGTTTTTGTCTTGTTTAATTACAAAACCTTCTGGCACATGTCTGCAGTATTATTTACATGTTTTATTGTAAATTCCATACGATAATTGTGATGATTATTTTGATGATTTTTTGTTGCCATTCGCCCATACAAGCTAGCATGGTTTGGGTAGTGACTGGATGGTATGAAGGGCATTCCGCTTAATAAAGATGGACTTCACCATACTCATATGGATAAGCAGTGACTTTGAAATGTTCTTCTAACCTTCTGTTCTGTGCTTCTCTACCACTTTATCCCTTACTTGTTTGGAAAGCTCCCTGGTCTTCATGGTTGTTTTGTCATATCACTATGTGAGTTGTGGCTTGAACAGATGCATTTACTCTGAAGTCAAGTTACACCATTTTGATTGCACATACGCAGAGACTATTACACTAATTTTATGACCTTGCAAGCTAATAAATTGCACCTGGACTGATTTAGGGTTTCCATAGCAAAGGGGTTGAATACTTGTGCAATTCAGAATATTCCAATTTTTCTTTGAAAATCTAACTTACCCACATAATATCAGCGTTTTTTTAGCTTTCTCAGTTTGGGTTAGATTGTGTATGTTCTAAATATATAGTCCCATTTCAAAGTTTCATGATCGCAAGCTCAGAGGGGAACAAAATATGCTAACTTTGCAGGGCACTGTAATTAGATTTGAAGGTAAGATGGTAGGGATAAAATTTTTCAATTTCTATGTAACTCCGTTTTTGCAGTTTTGACTTATTTCAATACTTTTTTTAGCATTAAAACTTTCTATATTACTATAGCTAACTAGGTTAGGTATATGTCGATCCTTACTTGTGTATAAAATTTACAAATTTTTGTTGTACTTGTAACATATTAAAAATCAATCATTTATCACACCTTTAAGCAAAATAAAACCTTTAAAATTCTGAGTAAATATTTTAAGACACATTAAAATAACTTCTCAATAAAAGGTACACACAAAAACGCATTAAATAAACACAGAAAACA
>NW_013666713.1:249062-250860 GCF_000517525.1 Limulus polyphemus | reverse complement strand
CCCTATATCTAGTAAATGCTAGAGCATTCGCCAAGGTACAGGCTAGTTCTAGAAAGCAGAGGGCGTGAGAATAGTCACGTGATCTCGCTGACACAACAATAATATTAAAGGAAAGTCAAACCCTTCATAAAGAACATGCACAATATAAACACATACATAATTTGAGTTTACGTTCATAATGTAAAGAATATACGTCAATTCAGGAATGTATTTCAGTGTCAGATTAAGGCACACTTAATCTTCCCTTTCACCATTTGAGTAGAAAAAGTATTTACAATAATTCATTCATCTCACAATCTGCAGCTCTCTATTCTTAAATGTTGTCTTGTAAAACATTCTGAATACCACTAACTCCAAAGTATTTACAAGCTTAGCCATGTCCATTAACTTTGGTATCAGTACAAGACATTTCTTTTGATCTGTCAGGTTCCTAATCAGAAGTTGCCAAAACTAATCTCACCTTTCCTCTACAGCTTTACTTACCATGACTTACTACAAATTGTAGAGTTCTGCCAGCAAATGAGCCTCTTTTACCGACTCAAAGTCAGCAGTAGAGGCAAAAAGATCCATAGTTTTCTTTAGTATTTCAGGGTACTCTTTACTGTGATCAGTCTGTATCCTTCCATGTCAGCTTGAATAGACTTGGAGAATTCAGCACACAAGAAGGAAAATCACTAATGACTAGTTGAAGAACACTTAACCAGAACAGTCAAGGATTTCATTGTAAAAACATCCAGGTTGAAAATGTAAGTTGGATACTAATTGGTTCAAAGGTCATTTAGGTGTGTAGATTGGAAAAGGGCCATACTGCCCAATTATATTCATTACTCTCCTCCAAAGACTACCTTTAGGTTAAGGTTAAATGATCATATGATCATTTTAGACAAGTGACATTTCTACAGAGTTCACATGTGCCCATGTTCTGTAGAACATGCATCCCAGGACACGTGAACTTTGCATTTCACAACCCTCATTGGGACTCCACTTGACCAATACCTTATTAGCCACACTGCCTCCTGTTGCCATACTCATGTAAATGGTCAGTATGTTTACCCTTTGACCCAAATCTATTTTCTCAACTACTACATGGCTATTATATAAGCAGCACCTCTTTCCAGTTGGAAAGGAATGGAGTCGAGACTGTAAAACTGAATCCCACACAAGTTGACATGAGTTAGGCAATCCATACTTTTGACTGTTAAAAATCACTAATGCTTTCATTGACTTTCTTTAAATGACCTTCGTCCAGTTACAAGTTTACAGTGGTTGCTACTTTTTGCCTCTCTGATTTACTTACAGTCTGCATTTTCATGCATCTTATACTGCACCTTGAACTAAAATAACATTAAGCAAATATTTAGAAAACTGTGTTCTTTACTAAATATTCCAATCTTCACGATTGCAAATATTTTATCATAATCAAGAAAAACGATGGAAACACCTAGTTTATATTTGTTATGATATTTTAGCTAATGTCTGTGAATTTCATATACTACTGAGAATTTCACCTAACATAATTTTCCTAATATAATATGTATTTTCTTCACATTCGGTGTTGCAAAAGTTCTGCACATGATGAACTGTCCTACATGTACTTATCACATTTCATTAATTTTAAAACTCCTCGAGAGCATTTAACAAAAATACCCCATTAATGCTGTCGTAGCAGCTTAAAACTAATGTACAGAATTGAGAAAAAACAAGACAACTGTACGTTTCACAAATACGTCATTTATTACGACCATAGCATTTTCAGTAAATGCGAAGTCAACCCCGGAACATATGGCAAAGTTGTGCA
>NW_013666713.1:242461-248981 GCF_000517525.1 Limulus polyphemus | reverse complement strand
TGCACAACTTTGCCATATGTTCCGGGGTTGACTTCGCATTTACTGAAAATGCTATGGACGTAATAAATGACGTATTTGTGAAACGTACAATTGTCTTGTTTTTCCTCAACTCTGTTATTATGAAGTTTCACCAAGTGCCGACAGTTTCTAGTATCGATTATATAAAACTAATGTAGGTTTCTTAATCTAGCGTATGGTGGCCTTATCAAATGCTTATTTTTAATGTACACATTAACTGGTTAGAGGTACTTGATGATGACTGATGATTTCATGTTAAAACAGACGCCAATTTTTAGGCCCAGTAGGTGCTGCTGCCTAACTAATAACATTATGACATCACTTTTCTAAAGTCACCTATTGCCTTTAAATGGTCTTAAATCAGTAGGTATATAGGTAAAAATTTAATCTTAATGTGCTATAAAAAATATATAATGAAAACCAGAACTTTGGTAAAGACAACACTTTTTCATATTAACAGTCACTTTTTGTTGAGGTACTGGCATATGGATAAATGATAGAAGTGTTTATTAAGTATTTCAAACATACCACTAAATAACTACAGTAAGAATGAACAAAGAGGCTAAAAGAAAATGACAAAATCAATTCAAATCATAGATAATTACAGTTACCTAAAATATTCATAATATAATTGTCTTATAACCACCACTACACAGATTTCTAAACATACATACATATATATTATACAAATGAAGATTCCTGAAGGATTGCTTTAGCATAAATATCAAAATGTGAGTAAAAGTTGCTTAAACATTATAATAAAAACAATGAGCACTGCTTAGTAGAGAACAGTAGGAATTAATATATTTAGGAATATGTAAAATCAAATACAGTTGTAAAGTGAAAAGTTAGTTACACATTCATTTCTTTAAGAATCTAATATGAATTTTAATTTTTTAAGTGAAATGCATATTTACTTTTAGCTTCGATTTTTTACAATTTTCATTTGGTTTGTCAGTTTTCTTTATCTTCCTGAATAAATCCGCGTGTTTTTGGTTTCTTCTTTTCTTCTAACTGTTGGTGGAGAAGCCTCACACACAGAGAATTAACATTAATTCTGCTGGCCAGTGGTGTCCTGTCAGTGGTTTTCAATAAAGGTTTAGGACAATCTTCTCTTAGTTTAGATTCTGAAAGTGTTATACAAATAAATAAATGCAATTTAAATACAGCATGAATGTGTACATTTTTTCAAAAGACAAAATTAATATCATTCATAATATTTATATATTTACTGATGTTTCAACATTTTTTATATATTTAGATGGGGAAAAAACGTAAAAAAATCTAGTGTTAATTACAAAAAAAACAAAGATAAGCGGATTTAATAAGATTGGTAAATAACAGAATTAGGATTAAAGTGTAATGCAACTTTGGCTACAAGTTACTTACTAGCAGTTAAAAAGCAGACTAAATATATTGTTACGACAGCGGAAGTCACGTGATGCTGCTGGCGCGTTTGGTGCTGGTAGCGTGCGTGAAATTTCTCGAATGATCGGGTGTATTCGAGACGCCTCCTTCTTTAGTATATAAGCTTGGCAGGGAAAGCCCGCAGAAGTGAATGAAGAGAGTTCCAGGTAATTTACGATTCTGATTCGAGCTAGTGTGTGTTTTGTTATCGAGATTGTGAATAGCTGTGATTTATAGCGTGTATTATAAAAGTAGTTAAGTTTTAAAGTGACGAGAAATGTACTGATTGTGAAATTACCTTGTGCTAAAAGTTTGTATCGAGAAAGAATAAACTGGTTTAACCAAGAAAGGACTTGTATCGCTGAAGTTTATTGGAAATAATTTCTACCGGAAATTAACAAACAAGTAGATACGCGATAATATTGTATTACTACAAAAATATCAAATATAGACTAGTTACTTACCACTTCATATTTTGAAGATAAATTTAATTAGTTTAGGGAGAAGATAAGGTTGTTATAAGGTAGTATAATATATCTAACTCTAATGCTAAACTTAATAGTGTTGTCAATAGGTGTTGATGATCACTTGTTCCCCAGTTACGAATAGTATAAATGTTAAGTGCTTACAGTTTATTAGGTGTGATAGGAGCAAGGAGTGGGTTTTATTTGGGAACTTGGAACTTATATGCACATTTAAGGAAGCTAGTAGTGAAAGTGTACAATTTTTATGTAGAGTTTGAAGGTTGGAGGAGAAATTTGAGATAAATTGGATAAAAAAAGAAGGGTAAATTGTAGGAACTGGCACCAGGATTTCAAGAGAAAATTAAGCTTTTGAATGCAAAGGATGGAGTAGCTAATAGTAACTAAAAGCATTATCAATTGTATCAATAAGGCTAAAAGTAGTGGATTTAATTGTAAGTTGCAGATTCTATTAAGTAACCGATTTCAACTTTTAACTGTTACAGATGAAACTAAGGAAGGGAATGAAATCAAAATGAACAAATTGGAATGAAAATGAAAAACAAACTGGCTATAGCTATAGATGATTCTTTGATAAAGCATGAGGATAGGATAGTCTGTGGGATAAATAGAGAGAAATAAATTGGATTATGCTATCCAGGAGCACTAGTGGAGGATAACCCCACTGACTAATCACTGAGCCACCAGAAGTGGAAGGGGGGCATATAATTGACAGAGTAAGTGATATAACAAAGAGTGCTTGCAGTGATGCAGTCTTTGTAGTGCACATAGGGGCTAGTGATTTAGGGAAGTGTAGGTCAATGGAGCAAACTGGTAAGCACAAGAGATTGATAAAGTAATTTAAAGAAAAGGGTCATAATAACTTAATTCTATCAGGGATATGGCTAAGACTTATCTTATAAATAGCTCAACTGGGACAGACTAAATACTAGGCTTAGGATAATAATGTAATATGGTTGGATATATAGGATCAGTTTAACGAGAAAAGGGAGCTTTTTGTAATGGATGATTTACACTTAAACACAGTAAGTGCTGGTGTATTTGCAAGAGCTATTAATTCAACTTTAAACTAGGATTAGACTATAGAGAGAGCCAGAATAATGAAACAAATAAGATGTAGATTGAGGTACGCAGTGTAAACTAGGTACAAAGGCAGTTTTAATAGTAAGTTAAACTGTTATTATTATAATGCTAGAAGTGTAAAAAATAAAATGAAGAGAGGATTTTTAAATAATGGGAATAACTGGCTAAATTTATGATGAAAAAATATCTTTGAAATACAAGAGTTATAGACTGATTAATAGGAATAGAGTACTATAAAGACGAGATGCTTTAAAGGTAAAGTGTGAGTTACTTCCTGTTCAAGTTGAGGATAAAGCTAATAGTAATGAGGTCGAATCTATTTGGATTTCTGTTTGTGGTAAAAAGGGGAAAAGGCTTTTAGTTGGAATTTGTTACATATTGCCATATGAAATTAGCAAAAATGAGAAATTCTGCAGAGAAATGAAGAATTCAACTGTTAATGAGGTCATAATCATGGAAAATAATAATATCAGGCATAGAGACTAGGAAATATTGGAGTCAAACAATGAGGGAAACAGATTTTTAAGAAACTGTTCAGGATGCATAGTTTTCTTCAACAATTGGTTAGGGAACCTACTAGCAACAATGCTATTTTAGATTTATTGTTAACTTCTGATAAAGAAATGGTTGATAGTGTAGAGTTCAGGGAACAACTGGGGAACAAGCAGTCATTGTTCAACTGGTCTGATATTTTGTTGCATATTTTGCAAATTTTGAAAATATGAGACAAGAATTATCTGTTGTGAATTGGATGACTGACTTAATCCTATGTCATGATTGAGGTCAAAGTGTGCATGCAACAATCTTTTACAGACTGCCATTCAACATAGCATTATATGCTTGATGTCAGAGTTAACAGCTATTCAGTTTCCCTATATAGCTTATAGTTCATGGTATAAGACAGAAAATACCCACAATGCAAATGCAGTATGAGCTTGTACAAAACTTGTATTTATATTTTTCACATGAACGTCACCTTGCACTCCAGCTTGTCAGTCTGAGTCTGACTTGTGTCATGATTTCAGACATTTTGAATACATATACTTTTGTAATATATCAGACTTTTTGTGCACAATGGAAGTGTACATTTTAATAAAAGTTGTCCATTAGCCTGACCCCATGCAAGTTCAGTTGACTGGAGATACTGATTAAATTGAAAAACTTAAGAAATACATTTTTAACTTTTCAAGATAGGCATTTTTCATATAAAATAGAAAGGGAGTCTGAAAATAAAAAAACAGATTGGCTCACAAAGTGTATATAAAAGATAAAAATAAAAGAGAAAGCATTTCAATTGAGTGCTATGATGGGAAATCTATAGAATTATAGAAAATGGGAAATTAAGATAGCAAAAACTATATGAGGAAAGGTTGACTGAAAATGTAAAATTAATAGTAAGAACTTCTTTAAATAAGTTAATCATAAGCAAAATGCTAGGATGAGAGAAAGACCTTTGAGAGACGATACAGGAAGACTCTGATTATCATGAGATGACTTGTTAATAAATTTTACTTTCTTTTTTAGTTTTTACTAATGAAGAACAATTGCTAGACAGAAACACAATGAAAAAAGATGATCACATGAATTCTGAGCTTATTAAGAAAATGTTTAAAGAAGAATAAATCTCCTGGGCCAGGTATTTCCCTAAGGGTTTTGAAAGAGGTTAATGATTGGATATATAAGCTACTCACTGTCATTGTTTCTTGTAAGCCCTTGAATAGAGGCCAGATGAATGGAAGTTGGTTAATGTTACTCCTCTTTTCAGGGGAGGTGATAAAAGCTGTCCCAGTAATCCTAGACCTATTAAGATGCTTTGCATAGTCATTTAAAAAAGTCTAACATTTTGTCGGATAATCAATATTGTTTCACTATCAGCAAATTTTGCCTTACTAATTGTTTAACATTCTTTGAAAAGGTTACAGTTTATGCTGATGATAGTGTGGATGTGTATTTGATAGGTGTGGGGGATAGGTTAGCTAATTGGATAGAAGAGTGGCTGGATGGACGAAGGTAGAGGGTTGTTATAAATGTAATTCAGATGAATTGGATTAATTTCACAAGTGGGGTAGCTCAGGGCTCAGTGTTAGGACATCTGCTGTTTTTGATCTACACCAATGACAGATGAAGAAATGGTCAATCAATTATTCACATTTTGAGAGTTGCTGCTGTTTCCAAAAGGATCTGAATTACTTGGCGAGTTTGGCAAATGGCTTTTTATTGTAATGAATGCAAGGTAATGCATATGTGATATCATGATTTGAATTATGAGTATAATTTTGATGGAAACAACTGTAACAGTGTTATGAAAGGAAAAGATTTTGGTGTTCTAGTTGATCAATCTCTTAAGCCATCCAAAAAATTTGCTGTTGCTAGAAGCGGGGCAAATGGGATTTTAGGTTGTATCTACAAAAATTGAATACAAGTCTAAAGAGGTTGTAATTTCATAGTATGGTCCTTAGTTAGGCCACATTAGAAGCATTGTGTTCAGCTGTAATTAACTTACCTTAAGGATTTTGAATTAATGGAAAGGGTTCAATGGAGAGCTATTAGGATGATACCTAGGATTAAAAGATTGTCATACAAGGATAGGTTAAGATTTCTGAAATAGTTTTCTTTTGACAGAAGAAATGTTAGAGGAGATCTGATTAAAGTTTTAATGAATGTTATGGGAATTGATAATGTTGTTGCATCATTTTTATACTTAATGGTGAAAATGGTAGGACTAGGGGACACAAATGTAAAATTTGGCATGGAAGTCATTTATTTTTCTAACAGGGTAATTGACCTTTGGAATAGGTTTCTTTCAGATGTAGTGGGTACAATTAATTTAGGTAGTTTCAGGGAAGATGTTGCAAATATTTGAGTGATAAGGGTTGGTTTAGTGTGTTTTATAGGCTGTTCTTCCTTCAAGATGACTTGTAAGTAAATACAAATTTTAATTTTGCATTAAGTCTTTTAATTTGTTTTCCTTCCTAACTTTTCTAGGGATTACCTTCATATTAACCTCACAATAATGAATGCTAGTTCAGTGTTTACAGATTAAAAGTCCTAAAAATAATAAAACAATATATTTTTTTTTAATTTGCACAAAGATACTCAAGGGCTATCTGCATTAGCAGTTTCTAATTTAAATGGACAGAGTGGAGGAAAGGCAGATAGTTAACAGAACCCACCTCCAACTCTTGGGCTATTTGTTTTTGACCAAATAGGGCAGAAAGAAATTTTTTTGGGGTGGTAATAGAACATAAGCAATGGACCAGCAGATCTATAACCTAGCACACTAACTAATTAGCAAAGTTTTGGTCCATAAAAAGAAAATAAACAAAAAAATAAATTTTAGTTAGTTCAATTCCTTTCTTCACCAAAATCTGCTTTTCAGTGAAGATGACACAGAGGTATAATTATTCTTTGATTTCAAAATCAACGATGAGGAACCCACTTTGAGACTAATAATGCTTGGAGATGGCTTGAATGGGTAATGAAAAAAAACTTTAATATAAGTTTAAAATAACAGCAAAAGATCAATGTTT
>NW_013666713.1:236972-241570 GCF_000517525.1 Limulus polyphemus | reverse complement strand
CTTCACAAATTATATTCAGGTTACGAAGTTTAAAGATAGTTTCATGGTATGATTGGTTTATGGTGGTGGATAGGTGATAGAACATACTAAAAAATTTATACATGGAATAACAAAGATAAATGTTTAGACTTACTCAACCTTGATTAAACCTGATGACAAAACCTTGTCGAAACGCTGTACATTTCCTGTTATGTTAAACTTATATTAAAGTTTTTCTTCATTACCAATTCAAGGCATCTCCAACCATTATTATTCTTTGAGTTGCTACTTCTGCTGCAGCAGACTAGTTTTGCTGAATTCAGTGCTTGTCAATGTTGCTTGGAAGAACAAAGCAAATGAATAAAGTAAGCCTAATATAGTAGTGAAAGGTAAAGAGTTTGTCTGATTTTCATGTATAGTCCTTTACTCACCAGTAATAACCTTAAATAGTGTCAACCTAAAGTATTTTAGCTTATTATAGGTGACTAAAGGACTATACATCAAAACCAAACAAGATAAATGTTATGCTACATTTATTCAATGTTCATGAATCACCTCTGGTAATCCACATTTCCAATTCAGTAGTTAAACAAGCTAAATTTGACTTGTAACAACCTGTAGGCACAAACAGTTAAGATTGTTTTTAAAGCCAACAGTAATTTACCAAACGTCTCTAGCTCAGAAATTTTAAATCCTTCTTGTATGTGAAGATTAGATATTTATTTTTGTGTCAAGGTATCAACAATCATATTTTGTAAATATATATTTTTAATATAATTAAAGAAAACTTTAATAGACATCTGTGTGATTAGTGTGGTCATATCCAAATAAACTTTGGCCAACAGGATAATTAATGATTTTTTTCATTTTTAGCAAATGTTAATTCTTACATTACCTTTTTTTTTAGCAAAAGTATGAATTATCATTTTGAATCTACAATCTTTTTTGTGCTTAGAAAGGGAAAACCCATGGAGAATGTTATCTTCTAGAGGATGGATAACCTAGTAGAGTATAAATCAAATTGTGGGAAAAAATATCTTATACATGCATCCCAAGGTGAACACAAGATCCATCTTGCTGGGTTAACCCCCAGGAATGGGCTGGGGTATATTGTAATGTGGTGGCCAGTAATACACATCCAGGTAACAATCCCAGCCTCACTTCCCATCAATGGGGGAGTCCAATCAGTTTCATATTAGAAGTATTACATCAACCCAAAAAATAACTCTCAATATCAACCTTCTCCATGGCTTGGGAATGCAAGAGTTATACCTTACTCCACTATAAGAGGAAGAAAAAGAAAAATTTATGTGCGAGAGAGTGCTGGAGAAGTACTCAGACCAAACAAGAAACTCAAATCCCTATAAAGTCACACAGTCCCAGACTGTGCAATGAGTTACTGCAAATATGGGTAACAGAGGACAGCCAGGTACAAGTTTTTTTTTACTGGTTGTGAAGAAAAATATGTATACTTTTCTAAAGCAGGCTTGCAGAAAACCTCAGCTCAACAGTAGCCATTGAGCAGAGGCAGGTGGACTTAATACTTTCTATACTTCACTGCTTGATGAAAAAAATATTTGGAAAGAGAAGTATTCCCTGTGAGGCATCACTCAGCACTCATCCACATCCTCTGCTGCCAGACCTCATTCAAGGTGAGAGGCAAGAGAAGTTGAGAGATAACAAACCTGATGGTAGGTTATCTGCTCAAGATGACAGGTATCTTCTCCATAGTAAACAAGCCAGATGAGCTAACAAACCCAACCAGTCAAAGTGGAAGGTGTTAAGTTACGAGAAGAAGAGGAATCCCATAGTAATTATCATGTGTGGGAGCAATATGAGTAAAATAACATCAAGATGCATGAACATGACATAGTAGATGATCGGGAGGAAATGATCACAGACAGAGGAAATGGAAGAAAGTGATCGGAAAAAAAAAAAATTGTGATTACCCTCAAAGACAGCCCAAGTCTTGATGAGAAAGAAGTAGTTGGAAATAAAATCAACCTATACTTGCAGGAGACATCTAAGGCAAAAATAGTCAGAGCAACATCTCCTGCAAGCAAGAAAATACATTTGGAAAGAAAGATGATATAGGTAGTCAAAATTCGAATGAGGAACAGTTTTAGAGTGTTGATATAAAAAGACTGCTCTTTTGGATACCATAACCTTCACATATAGAAAGATATCAGTGAACAGATGCAAGTCTGGGCGAGGTGGGGAGAAGAAAGATGCTCATTGTTGTGTGGGATTGATCAGCCTTCCATAACAGTGAGAAATGAAGAGATATTACAAAGAATTTCTAGATATACTACATCGATCTGCTAGATTCCACTGAAAGGGATGTATGTGGGCATGTCCCAGAAGAAATAAGGTACTCAAATAAAGCCATAGTATCCAAGAAAAAGATTCTATCACACAAGAAGAGAAGATGGTTGAGGTCATCCTCCAAATGAGTTGGAAAAAAAGACTCCCTACTGAATTGGATATTGAGTGTGGGTCAAGACAGACTTCGAGAACTTGAACAGCCAAACCAAATGAGAAGCCTCCTGGAGAAGGGAGGTCACAGTCATGGATACTTCTTGGGGTAGAGTAAGAAGGAGCCAGTTTTCCATGTATTAGCAGAAATAGAGATGCAACAAATACACTCATGACCTGATTGAAAACTTATGGGAATCCAAAGGGAAGGGCCCACAATTGAAAAACATGCAGATTGACATATTGAGATGTAGAGAAAAGTATCTGAAACATTGACCATCCAGTCTGGGAAAGAACACTCACCTCAGATTGAAAAACAACGATCCTGAAAAATGAATGACAAACAATTGGTTCAAGAATAAGATATATAAAACAGGGTACCAATCTCCCATCTTCTTTGGAACAACAAAAAAGGCAGAAGTAAAAACTTTGAAAGAGGTTAAAGATTTGTTCCACAGCATTCATAACTTGTAGAAAACACACAACCTCTTCTAAGTGCCAAAGATGAACAGAATCTGAAGAGGCAAAAGACAACCAGAGAAGTAAGAAAGAGGATGTAAAGTGTGAAAAGACAGAGAAAGTCTATGGGAAAGTACCTGTGTGACCAAAAAATTGTCTGCTAATGGAGTCCACAGATGCACAAAGAGGAACAGCCAAGGGATGGCTCTAAAAACAAATCACCTCCATGTTATATGACAGCCAACCCCCTCTGAGATGGGGGCATCAATAAGGAGCAAAAAATTAGGAATAGGAGAGGAGGCAACTCAACAAGACTCTCAAGGATGAAAAACTACTTGGATTACCTGGACCAATAAAATAAGGAAACCAAGGAAATAAGAGAAAAGCAGTCTCAGTCCAAGTTTCCAAAGTGTAAGGAGCACCTCCAAAGATGGAAGGATGTTAGAATTAGGTCCCTGATATAAGATTGAGAGAGTTAAACATCTTGAGAAGTCAATTTCAGAAATAAAGAAACCCAGTTAGCTGGAACACAATGGAAGCTAAAAAATTGAGGGAAAAGTATAAAACAGGTATGTGCCAATTTATCCAGTAAAGCTGATAGGGTAATGATGTGAAGCCCAAAAAGAAGATGAAACATGGAAAAATAGTGAAGTTGAGTAAGGGACAATGATGAGTACTTGGTGAGAGAAAGAAAAAATTTAAAACGAAGAGATCCCCAAACAAAAGGAAAAGACTAATGTGATGGAAACTCAAGCAAAAAGGTAGCCTGAGTTCCAGCAATAAACAACTGGGAAAAAAGAAAAACACAAACCTTTGTAATCCAAGCAGTGAAGGATGAAGGTGGGATTACCCAAACTTTGTTAGGAAGAAGGAAATGGAACAAAAGGAAAAGACTAATGTGATGGAAACTCAAGCAAAAAGGTAGCCTGAGTTCCAGCAATAAACAACTGGGAAAAAAGAAAAACACAAACCTTTGTAATCCAAGCAGTGAAGGATGAAGGTGGGATTACCCAAACTTTGTTAGGAAGAAGGAAATGGAAGCAAAAGCAGGTGTGGATACACTATTGGGAAAGCTTATCAAAAGATAGGGCAGACTTAGCTAAAGTAACAGAAGCAGGAGGTTGAGAATCCTTGATCTGAGATTAAAATGGAATAAAAATCCTGGTGCTCAATGGCATTAACATCAGTGACTATCAAACTGCCCCCAGTCACTAATACAGTATTGAATGACTTCTTTTGAAGAGTGTCAGAAATGTCAAAACAATAATCTGTAATTTAGATAATCAACAAAATTAACTTTTTTTTACTTTTGAAATTAAATTGGCCTTGTATATCAGCAAAGCAATAGGCCCAATGATTACACTGAATATTATTTAAAGAAACCTGTATGCTGGAACTAGTATTGTCCAAGAAATCTAATCACAGACAATGGGACACCTATTCCAAAATTACTAATTTTATTAAACAAAAAATCAAATAGAAGATACCGTATTTTTCGGAATATAAGACGCACCCTTATTTTGAAGATAAAGTTTTTGGGGAAAAAAAGCTACATTCGCATATGAAAGACTTTTATTGAACAAAAATTCTATTTGATACTTTAAAAATTAGTATATATTGTTCTAAACACAAAGGAGCTCAAAACATTAAAATAAGAAAATACCGTAAATCAAAAAAAGGTTTAC
>NW_013666713.1:221452-236418 GCF_000517525.1 Limulus polyphemus | reverse complement strand
AACTAAACTATGCATGACTATTTAAATATATTTACACATGGCTTGTGTATATCGTATATATATATATATATACATATATATTATCCATACCTTCATTGTATAGGACGCAAGCAGATTTTGACATCAAATTGTGGGATAAAAAAGTGCGTCTTATACACCAAAAAATACGGTAATTTGAATGAAAGTTCTAAATGAAATGTTTAAAATTTGGCATCTTTCTCGTAATCATGAAAATTACAGAAAGACAGATTATATTGGAAATCTTTACTATAATGTAGCAATGGCATGGCCATCTATCTATCTATCTCACTGAAATAATAAATATAATGATGTCACCTGTTGTACTGAAATACAACAAAATAACAATGCCAGAAGAGGTGATTAAATCTTATGAAATGTAGTGCCATCTGTTGAATGACACCACAAACAAAATTCCATAAAATATTTTCACATTTTGGGTATTAAAGATTCAGACAATTAGAAAAATGGTGTGTGCAACAACCATTTTTTTTTATAACAGAACACATTTTTGAATAAAATTACTCACAACAAGATTACTAATTACTAGCACAAACAGCTGCCCATAAAGTGACATCTCTGCTAGTGATAATAAAAGTTTAAAGTACTAACTACAAAAAAAAAAAAAATTATTCCAAAGAAAAATTGTATATAAAACAGAGTCAAGGAAGGTATGAACTATTGTTCAACTTCTAGTGCTCATGGGGATTACTGTGCATGGAGGGCTATAGTCTACTGATAATTACAATGGTGCAACACATGTTATTACATGCAAGGTAGAGAGCTTCATTCAAGGCTTGTGGTATGTAGAGCTTGGCAAATAAATCAATTACTTACAATTAATCACTGCTTGTAAGTAATCGATTGTCACGAAAATATAACTAATTGAAGGGAAAGGCTAGCAACATCAAACACTAACTCTCTGGATATGTTTTTTTTTTACAATGTGTTAAGTTTCTAATTCTGTTTAGTAACTATTATTTAGGAGAGGGGGTCTGGATCCTCACCAATTTTTTCCACAGAAATTAATAACTTAATCTTTAATGTTGTATTATCAGCCAAAAATCTAAGAGAAGAGGTCTGGACCCCTTCAATTTTTAAAAATAAGTTAAGAACTATTTTTTATTTTATATAAGAAGGTGTGGAACACTACTACAGTGAAATTGATGTAAATTTATAAGTATTGCTATTAACGGTCTAGTTGGACCCCTGTCTTAAAAATTCCTTGATTCATCTCTGATAAGGTACAAGTTGTAAAATCTGTTTTTTTACAGTTATAATTTGTGTATCTTTTATTTACACTGGCTATGTGTTATGTTTGAAACACCATAACACTTACTTTTCGAATTTTTATTTGGCGAAACTTACGACAAGCACTGGCATGTCTGGAACACTGAACTTCCATGAGCTTCCACCACCTTACACAGCTGAATTTATACCTCAGGCTGCTACTCAGTGTCTACAAAGTTGGAATATCTTGAATGAGGTTGAAGTACTTGTGTTAGAGGATGCCTCAACAAATATTTCCAGATCTAGGAGCCAGCCCCAAAACTCAGGAACCAGGTGTGCGTAGCCTACTGTCACTACTGTTTGTACTGGGAAATGGGGGCTACATCAATGCCTCAATTATCTGCAGGTTTTTTCTTTTGCCCAAATTTTCTTAAAATAATTGTGCAATTACAATTCTAGACAATAACTTATATATTTTAGAGAAATTGCCACTCAGAAATTAATTTTGGTTGCAAAAGTTTAGGTGTTGCATGATATCCAGGGTTTTCACGTGCAGGATCATCCGTCAGCTAGTTCAAGCCTAGACTTGCATCTTTTACTTTTAGTTGTTAAGACAGGAATACAAAATATTTGTAGCTTGATTAACTATATTTGATTAGTGATTAAAAATATAGTATACATAAACAAACAAAAGATTTCACTCAATTTCAGTTGTCATCTGTTGTTCTATGCTGCACAGTCGGTGTCCCTTAACCACAGATACATGTTCAGGTTGTGTTGGGGTGTTGCTCAGTTATGCATTGTCCTCTTCCATACAAATAATTGATATCTTCAGTTAGTTTCAACAAAGGCTTCTTCCCAATAATTTCCAAGTGCAGATTTGTGAGACTTTTTTTTACAGGTATTGATAGGGTATGAAATATAGCAGAAAAAGTGCTGAAATATAGGAGCTCTTTATGCTTACGTTAGCGATTAAATTCAACTAAAATGAAAACCGACAATCAAATGAGGAAGTATTATAGAAGACAAAATGGAATTTTACTCATGTAATTCACAAAATTTGGAGGAATTGAGCATGACCAACTAACTGACCGACTGACACTTGGCTTTTATGATTATATAATTTATAAATTTTTTTCTTCTGATAATGTGATTAAACAACAATAAAAAAAAATATAATTTAAAACAAGGAACTTAAATATAATGAAAAATTATACTTAGGTTAAACAATGGGCTAACTAACGAGGTACACTAGTGCCTTGATTATTCGTTGTTTCATTATCTGCAATTATTTGCTTTCCCTGACCATTGCAGATAATCAAGGCACCAGTGTGTATTTATTTACTTTCATAGCAACAAGTGCACATGCTAATGATCACATGATATCAACAACCACTTGATAGTATTGCCTGAACTATCTGCCTTTAGTCCCGTCTGAGTTTGAACACACAAACTGGTTGATTGAATTTAGAGAAAGAAAAACAAAATGCTGTGAAATTAGTAATGTGTTGTGCAACCACAGTGCTTCATTCCTGAAAAAATAGGAAGTGCTGAATCAACTATTAAAATCCTAGAAACAAAGTTCAGTTTAGGACTTAAAGAATGCAAAAATAGTGCCAGACTGTTCTAGATTCAAGTTCTATTTAGCATAGCCCTACACACAAATAAAATGGAAGAAAACACTAAGTACCACGATGAACTTTTTAGTCACCATGGTGCCCGGGATTTGTCCAGGCCTGTGTTAAAGAAACTGCTTCCATCTGTGTCAAAACTGTTAGTAATAGGAATCAAAAGTTAATACCATGTTTTGGCCATACCCTGACACTTGTAAGGACTGAAAGCAGGAATGGACCACGTGCACACTGTTCTAAATTGGCGGAGCATTTTCACCAAAGTGTTATTGCTAAATATTATGTGGTAAGTAAGCAAAAACAGCTTGGTTTATCAAAGCATAAGCTGACTCTCATTTATGCCATGTTGAAGAGAATTTTAGAACAACAACCCATATGTGCAGCTCTAGCAGAGTTGGATAAACGAGTTAATGCCAAAAGTAGAAATAAGTAATGTGGAAAAACTGGTTGAAATTTTGGATACCTTTTCAGAATTTACTCAAGAATTTAGCACTGAATTTTATGTTACTGTATCAAGTTTGTCACTCCCAAGTGATAGCATAGATTAAAGAAGCAATGCTTGAGGATCTTGAAAATAGATATAGTGTTGACATTCTCATGAAATCATGCTTCCTGGATGTCAGACTTAAATATATACCATTCTTAATGAATATGAGAAAATGAAAGTGTGTAATATGATAAATGACAAAGATTTTCAACTGTTAATACCAAATACTCAGCTCTTAAGGGGAAATGAGCAAAGTCAGTCCACTGGGGAAAGAGACAGCTTCTTGTAGTGTCAACCATTTGTACCCACAACTTAGTAGACTTGTAGTTAAGTACCTAGCAATTCCAGCAACCTTTGGAGAAAATTTATTTAGTACTACAAATTATATTTTAAATGACAGTCAAGCCTCACTGGATCCAGAGAATGTTAACCTTCCTAAGCAGCAATATTTAACATTGTTAACTGTTGAAACTTTGTAAAATGGACAGCTACTGCCTGCCGTAAAAACCTGAAGATGAAAGGTAGAAAACTTTTCAAACATCGTCCTCTATACTTGTGTTTCTATAACAGGCAGTTGCCGTCAATCCTACAAAGTTTCATCATGAACACTCTTAACTAAACAATCTATCAAAGAATTGTTAACTGTTGATTTTTTGTGAGAACTGGTCATTAAAACGTTAACATTCATATTAAATTGTTATTTTCTTAAGTGAAAAGTTAATCATTATGAAATTTATGTTTCTACTTTCTAATGTATAATTAGTGTTAAGTTTTTAACACCAGATACAACACTTGTGGCCTAACATTGTTGTGAACATGCTTATAAACATGTAAAATAATACTGATAAGTGAATAAATATTTTACTGTTTCTAAATGTTAAACAATGCAGTTGCCTTGCATGTATGATACATTTTCATGTTAAAAGTTTAGGATACAAAAAGTAATGTAATTATTGTGCTTTAAGTCTGAAAAGAGGGTTTCCTCTGGCACTTGATATTTTTTATGTCACTTAATAAAGTTTTGAGACAGAAATTAAAGTCAATTTTTGAATGTTAATACTAAATATATTGCAATAACTTTCCAACATTTACTTAGTGTGATTCATGACTTTCCAACATTTACTTAATGTAATTCACGAAGAACAAAATTTTTGCTTTCAATTCTACCTAGCTGCAGATAGATTTGCTTGTAAACAAAACACCTGCCAATTTGTTTTAGAATGTTTTTGTCCATCCCAAAGAAATCCTTTATTTTTACCTATCATCCCTTGATAATATATTATCTATTTCTTGATTTTCAAGTACTTTCCTTTGTCTTTGTACAGGACTTGGACCTTGATTGAAATCTTATGATATCTGTATCACATCAAGTGGTTTGATCATTTACTAACGAAGAACAGCTATAAAGAAAGCTTAGATGATTGAATACTATGGATAGAGAAAGAATTAGACTATAACGTAACAGTAGAGTAAGTATATAGATTTCATTTGTTTTATATCTTCTACCCTTTCATTTGTGAACTGTGAAAGTTTGTGTTTGAAAACTAGGAAAGGTTTTTCAATGAGAAAAGGCCAGATAACTTGGGATAATGCAAACTTATACATTTTAGAAACTGGATGAATGAGTAACAAAAACTTTATTACAAGTTTAACACAGTAACAAATGAAATATGTTTGGAGAAGGTTTTCTGATCATCAGGTTCAAGTAGTTTACGTAGACACAGAAGATATATACAACAAGAAACAAAGAAATCGTATGACTGGAGATTTATCAAGATTTAAATAGGTATTTTTACATTTGTTTGATATCTGGGTTTTTGTTTAATATTATGGTGTTTTTGATATACTATGTTTTTATTGAGTTGTAATGTTTGTAAACATGAGTTTTTTTATGTTTACTAAATAAAGTTAGTTAAGTTTACCATTTGGAGGCATGGCAAGTATGGTAGATGAATGCAAAATGTTCTGATGACTGAAACCTTTAGAGTATTATTTATATATTCTTTTCTTATTCAAACAATGCATAATCATGATTTTTTAAATGAAAACAATACAAACCTGATTGGTGAATGGTGACAGTAAAAATTAAATATATCTCCATTATTTACAGTACACATTAGTGTAGGCTAACTACATATTCAAACAAATAAAAAATAAACAAGACCATGCAGTGGTGATGTTTAACTGACATTAGTGGTTCATGATTTTTTAGATGAAAACAATACTAATCTTATTGGTGAATGGTGACAGTAAAAATTAAATATAACTCCATTATTTACAGCACACATTAGTGTAGGATAACTACATATTCAAACAAATAAAAAATAAAAGAGACCATGCAGTGGTGATGTTTAACTGACATTAGTGGTTCATG
This sequence comes from Limulus polyphemus, assembly GCF_000517525.1. NCBI lineage: Eukaryota > Metazoa > Arthropoda > Merostomata > Xiphosura > Limulidae > Limulus > Limulus polyphemus. Next base: position 230,678 of record NW_013666713.1, on the reverse strand, counting down.
ATTTTTTAAATGAAAATAATACTAATCTTATTGGTGAATGGTGACAGTAAAAATTAAATATAACTCCATTATTTACAGCACACATTGGTGTAGGATAACTACATATTCAAACAAATCAAAAATAAAAGAGACCATGCAGTGGTGATGTTTAACTGACTTTAGTGGTTCATTCACCAAGTATTATATCTGTGTGAAAACAATTCCACAGAAATAAAATACTACCCGAGTAAGTGGCGAAGATAACACACGGGAATCTTTTCTTTATATGGATGTGCTAGATTTATTCTCACTTTAAAAGCAAAATTGAATTTAGAAGTTCTTATAAAATAAAGTAGAAAACTACCAAGAAATTTCTTAATGATGATGATGCTTGACAAACAGACAGGATAACTGATAATTTTCAGAAATGTTAATTTTTTTTATTGACTTAGGAGTTCTAGCTTAACCTCTAATGGTTTCTACTGTAAACTTGGGACATTGGCTACATATAAAACAATTTTCTGAATGGCTCCCTAGTTTCATTAGCCTTTAACTCATAAGTTCACTACCTCTTCTTTTGGAACACATCCATTTGTGAGTTACCAACCCAATCAGTATGTCACAAAAAGCATTAAAAATATTCCTTATTTGGAATGGTCAAACTTACCATTTTTGTAATCATAAGATCCTTCGTTTTCCGATTGATCTAGGTTATCAGTATTTCTTTCTTTATTTTTCTGAATTTTACCTTCACCACCTGTAATACAATCTGTGAATTAAAATTTTGCATCAAAACAAAACACTTGCTACTACAGTATAAACCCAACATCCTTTAGTTTGGTTAATGATTAGACAAAGTTACATTCTACTGCTTGAACAGCAAACACTAAAAGAAATACTTTTACTTTTCATATTCAATGCAGCGTATATCAATTTAAATACGTACATCATCATGGGACATTCAGATAATAGCTAAAGAGGAAAAAATTATCCCAGCCCAAACTGAATTGTAGTATTATATATATATTCAATAAAGCTGTACCTAGAAGTAAGATAATTACTGGTGAAATAATTTGGAATTAGAGTCTTATAAGCATAAGTTTATTATTATTGACTAAACAAATACTTAAAATTTAATATGACTTCTAACACTGAAAGAAATTTGTATCACTAAAAATATATATACATTTTACTTCACTTTCTGTTTACACATTTACATAATACATTCTAAAATACAGAAACCTAGGGTACCTGCATTAACACAAGCATTGACAGAAATCCTTTGATGATGTGAGGATGGGGATCTTGAATCATCAATGACCCGATAATGGAACATAGGTCTTTCCAAGGGAGAAGTTGCATTTGATTCTACAGAAGTTACCTTGCTATTTGTGGGAGTTTTCTCAACCTAAACATATATAGCATATTCTTAGAATTAAAACAAAAATTATAAAGCTACAAACAGATACATTTGGCAGTTTTCTAAAATTTGGTGGTTAATGGACTTCATTTAGGTGGTCTGTAGAAATGTAGCATATTTATGTAAAGGAAGCTGCAGCATACCGTACAACTGTGATCAAATTCAGGTTGTCCATGAATGAAAAGTTTGAGAACCACTGTTCGAAACACTTCCTTTATTTCTTATACTTTTTAGTTGTTTGAATGATACTGTGGTTCACATTTTATATGTAGAAAGTATATTTTAATTTTAAGTCATTCAATAACTTTCTTCAAGTAATATGCCTTCAACTTGTCATTTTTATTCAACATTAAGAGAGAGAGAGAGAAAAAAAAGACAAGCATACTGTATGACTTAAGAATGATTTGTAACAGTGAAAAAATAAAAATAAGATTTTTACTTCAGCTCTGAAAATCTAGCTTTAAACCTAATATTAGTCTCATATTTTGTAAAAGAATAAAATGCCACTCAGAATAAAAAAGTTAAATGAAGGTATTTACACTTGAAATGAAAATATCTTACATAAAACAACCACCTACAGACAACAAGGAATCATTTGGTTCTTCAATGCTATTCTTTGCACAAATACCCTCTGGAAAAATAAAAATTTACCACCATTTACTTTTCAGAAAATCATTGATTCCCCTCTTAACTTCTGTAAAGTGCTAAACCTCCACTTCAGCAGACAGTAACTCACCCTGTTACAAAACAAAAGTTTTAACTGGAGTCTAGTCTGTTCTTTCCAAATCTCAAACTTGTGTTCTCTTGTCCTATTATTTTCAGAATAAATCCCAAAGAAATCAGATACTTTGATCTCATTAATCTGTCAGATAACCTTGTAAAATTCAATAAGATCACCTCTTACCTTCCTTTACTCAAGAGTGAATAAGTTAAAATGCCTTAATCCTATCCATCCCTGGAGTCATCCTAGTAGCCCTCCTCTGAAACCTATTCAGTAAGCCAATATCCTTTTTCTTTTAGAAAACAAGAACAAAAGTACATAAAGTGTTCTAGATGCCTAACTAGTGATTTGTATTGTGAGATAGTAGCTGCTTTGACTTATCTATTCATACACCCTAAACATACTACTAGCAAAAGAGTTCAGAGTACTGCTTTGATGGCTTGAGTGACTTATCTGCCATTATGCCAAGATCATTCTTTTCAGCCATGCTTTTGAATGGGTTCCTATACATATTAAATGAGTAATCCAAATTATGATAACCCTGATTACCATAACTCTGAAGTTTCTACAATAAAATCTAATTTGCCAAATATATTTGTCCAACTTACCAATTAATCCAAACTTTTCTGAGGACAGAGGAGAGAAGAATTCAGTAGATTAATGGTATTCAATGTGGTTTTGCTGCAGAACTAAAACAGAACTCAAAACACAATGCCACCTCTGAGTTTAAGAGAACAATATATCTCTAAATAAAACTTTTCATTTGAATAAACAATTTACTGTTGTAGACTTAGAACTATTAATGTATAAATATTTACATTTAGGCCTAATAATTGACTCGTGTTGGGCATTAGATTCATCAGTACAGTCATATCCACACGCACTTCAGAGCTTGCATGCATATCTATCTTACTTCAACAGACAACTTTGCTTATTCACACAGACTACTATATATTATCTTCACATACATCTGATGCAATGTATTGTATTTTTCTAATAAAACAAATTATATTTTTATATTGTTACGTATCAGCTTGTTTGATAATTTCTTAAAAATTCTTTCTGAGAAACTTCAGCGATACAAGTCCTTTCTTAATGAAAACTAGTTTATTCTTTCTCATTACAAACTTTGTAATACAGTTAATTTCCACAGTCACTTTAAACATAAACACACGCTATAATTCACAACAATTCACGCACTTTACTTATGGTTACTACCACTCACTTGACTCAATTATCTGCCGGGCTTATATACTAAAATAGAGGGCTCCTAGAAAAAGACTAGAGTTGCCACAAACAGTCATGATCCTTCTAGAATATCATGACATGTTACTAGCGTCACGCGACTTCTGCTGTCGTAACAATATATTTGAATGCGATAAAAATAGGGTGAAAATTGGAGAAAAAACTGAAAACAGAAGGCTCTGTTCACAGTACATTTCACTATATGATTTTTATAAAGAAATATGGTTAAAACTAGTTATTAATTTTCAGGAAATCTTTACAGCTAAACAAAATGAAAGGTGTACCCACGTAATGGATGGATTGTCACATGATAATCTTAATTTGTTCTCTCTTGGAAATATTATGGTTAAGGATGATTAAATTGTAGTTTTCAATTTATTGAGAAAGATTGAGGACCAGAAGTTATAAATTAAAAAATCAGGAAATATCAGACATATCCAACTGAGGTAGTTTTATTTTTCCCAATTATTTTGATAAATGTGAAACACAAATTACAATCTACCATAATACAGACTGCAACTTCAACAAACTCTGGAAGAACAGGTCTGGATCTAGTGATTAGTGTTCTATTTGTTGAGGAAAGTTAGGAGTTGTGGCATTTTTGGGAAGCCAATAGGCTTCTAGATGTCCCATAATTCATAATCAATGTAAACTAATGAATAATACTACTAAATATAAAGAAACAGCAATACTAATATGTAGATGAAAATTTATCAAATCTTACAAGTTGCCATTAAAAACTCAATCAACCATTTTGAATTGTCTCTGAAAGTCCAATTAACCATATATTTCCAACCTTTGTCTGTCTAAACTCCTTACTGAGATAAAATAATTAAACCATTTTACATATGGATATGCTCCATTCACAAAACACATTATCATTAGTTTAAAATACTGTTGTGAGAAAAGTTTCCTGCTTTTGATTTGTAAAACAGGATTTATTTTTTGTTCATGTGTTAGAATTTTACAATGACACTTGAATTTGTCCTTTTTTTCCTCTATCTCTCTTTTTAGCATCACAAGAGTGGTGGTTTCCATATGGAACTCTATTCACATTCTGTGATTTAACTGGCTTCTTTTCTCTTTACTTTGCATATAGGAAAGTTAAAGGTACCTGGATAGGTGTGCGACTTATCCCACTAGACGGAGAACGAGGGTCAATTTCAAGAATCCTGAGAGGTTTCCGTGATATTGGAGTTGAAGGCTTACTTTCTTCTGACATTTCATCCCACATTTTGCTTCCTGCTAATCCCATCTTGAGAACTGGATAAAATAAGGTAATACATAACTTATTTTACTGAAAGAACAATTCAGAGAGCACTCGTACATAATCTATATATGTCACTGTAATTTTTATGGACAAAACCAGATCCTTGACTATTTTAGCAGTCTTCATTCAACAATGAAACACTTAGAAACCTCACACTTTAACATTACAGTAACCCAATATTATTTTTTTATTTTAGCAACATGTCAATAAGTGATTCCACTGCTCTTTTTGCCAATAAGTTAAAAACTAGAATTTTTATAATGTATGATGCTTTGACCTACACATCCTTGTAACACCTGTCCTCTGTTTATTGATGTTCTATAAATGAAAAATAAGCCTATTTTGGAACCAGTTAGTAAAACACTGTCTGGCTTTGGTGTATTATTTATCCTTAATCTCTTCCTTTTTATTACCAAGGAGTTAATATTGACATGATTCAATACAATCCCAATATCTGATAATTTCACACAGCATACAAGGTAAGAAGTGTTGACAACATGCTAAAACAAAATATAACATTTAAAAACTCAACCATCAGATATTTGAGCCTCTCTCTCTCTCATTAGTGATTTTTTAATACTCAGTGGACAGATGTTGGCAGGTTAAGGTAGGAATGAAAGATTTTCTGAAAAATAAATTATAAATGATGGACTTAAATTTTTACTTTTTTTTTTTTTGTCAGGGATAAGATATACACAATACAGGTACAGCCTCGAAGTTGAAGGATCAAATAGTCTCTTGCCCTCATGTTTCATCTCGGAACTACTATTAGTATTACTACTAGTAGTACTAGAAACAGTAGAAGTACAATGAATAAGTAATGCCAGTACTAGTACTTCTAATAAGTTCTACTAATATTATTATTAGTAGTAATACTAATACTATATAGTAATAGTTCTCTTCTACTGAACCCTCTCCAAAAAGTTAATATTCAATTCTTGTACAAGAAGACCAAAGGCAAAATTTAAAACTGCACACATTATTCTACGTTAGAATTTTTTTTTATCTTGTTAATCACTTAGTGTTATTGTAACTTTTAAATTTAACTTCTTCTAAGTTGTAATTTTAAACCGATATCTACACTTAAACTAAGTTAAAGTATAATTATTATAAATAATATACTATAGTTATCAATATCAATTTATTTTAGTTCAAATTTCGGAGACGTTTTAACCATTTCAACATCATGTAACTTAATTAAGTTAAAATAAATTCAACCCACCTCTCGATTTCACCAAATGCAATACGTAACTACAATTTCAAAACGTTTCTGGCATCAAGACGCGATGTTTTATTGGATAGTGGTAAGCGTCCTCTAGTGAGCTACTAACGAAATACTTAATATTGACAAACATTTTTCTGTGAACCACTATATCGTCTGTTTTAATCTGCACAACGAGCTGAATCACGTTTTCTAAGTTAAACTTTAAACCTTAACTGCTTTGTGATTAAAAAGAAAGAATAATGAAACATATTTATTATCACTACTTAGCTTAGACATTGTCAAGTAGTCAAAAGTCGTTATTAACTAACATTATGCATATAATATTTGTATAAAAGTCAGAAATCTGTCAGTAGGATAACATGTTTGATAAATTCGCGATTTTTTGCACATTTTCACATAACAAGATCGCCATTTCATCAAAATATCCATCATTGGCTCATTTCTATTTATATTTGTAGAATATATATATGTATAAATAAACATATTATTTAATTTCCAAACGGCCATCTGGTTCATCTAGGCCATTGTATATTCTACAACTACCCCATTGTAAAGTACCCATAGAAACGCATTTTCTAACATCTCTAAAATATTCATCTACTTTCCTTGAAATTAAACTTTTTAAATGTTGTGATTACTACCAAACCTGAAACAAACTATTCCATAAGCTAACTACCATACTGAAACATAACACTGCATTAATTGGAGTCGTCTTTGAATTTCCCGTATATTGATAATTGTGTGTCCTCTATTCTGACTACCTACTTAGATTTATCTAAAAACGACATCTGGATTTATGGTTTCCAATCTTTAACAATTTGAACAAACACTGTCGCGGCCTTACCAGCTCTTCTCAATCGAAAATATGTCAAGTTATGTCAATCATATTATTACCCCTCCAAACCTGAAATTATCCTGGGAGCCAAATAAGAATCAAAGAAAGTATTCCGCAATAAAGACAGAGTTTGCCCAAGAAATTTGCGAAGATGAGCCCGTTTCGAACAAATAAACATAATTTTTATTTAAACAATAAAAAGAAAACAAGTGCACGTACCCACTGTGGACGAATCGACATTCCTTTCTCCCTTTGCTGGTGTTTAGTCTTTTCTCTCAAGATTGAATATCCAACGCTAAATACGAAGATCTTCCAGGAAAAAAAGAGGTTCTTCCCATCAGTTAACTAATAGACAACGGAATTATGAAAGCGCGCTCGGATACAATATGTTAAAACGCTTTCTATGACTAGTGGATAGCGTCATCTCGTGACTTATGTTCCTTGACAGCACAGGTCGACTGTCAACTTCAGTCACCATCATTATCATCTAAGTAAAGATATTTTTGTGCTAACTTATTCAAACTAGATTCTATATACAATACTGAAACATTCCTGAGAGCAGACAAGACGACATCTACTAGAGAGAAAAAGAGGCGGAGCAACTAGAACAAAACTATGTTAGATACTTTCTGTACCACACATTGCTGATATGACAGTGCAGAAACAAGATAATCAATGATTTGGAAAGTTTCTATATTACTATACATGATATGACCAGATAACACAGCTCTTCCCTGACTCATCTTCAACAGTTCAACATTATTTTTATAATAATGTGACCAAATCTGAGCACAGTTTCACATCAGGTCAAAAAACACCTTGCAGGGTGATCTGATAAAATATTTCAACTTGTGCTTAGTATATCATGTATACAACCTAAAGCTGTGTTTACTTTATTATTAGCTACTGTAAGTTGTCAAGAAAATTTAAAAGATACTGAAATAGCTAAGCGTAGATCTTTTTTTCTCATCAACTTCTCTTATAATTTCCCCTGGTAGGCAAAAAGAATACTTTATATCTGTAACCTTACCTTTATTAAGGCGAGTGTAGACTAGTGTGCGGATGAAATTATAAATTTCAACAGTAGTTTAATTATTTTTCGAAAACAGAAAATTCAGAGAAAAATAGAAAATAGAAGGTACATCATTTAGATATTTGGATATATATAACTAAGTAAATTTGGCATTGTGATATCCACATGATTAGGTTCATCGACTGGAAGCAACGTGACTTACAAGTTTAAGGTGTGATCAGCTGATGGTAAGAATTTCTTCGCAGGATGAAAATTCTGACTCAGAACATTAGGAAATATTACATTTCGAGAGAGGGAATAAATACGGATATAAAATGTAGGAAAAGTATAAGTCCAGGCAGTATAACGTATGCGATACAGGGTCAGAGAAAGGACTTATGTGTATAAAAGAAGAGGGATTCAACTCACATGAGGATACTGCTAGGTGTTGTAAGCGATAGAAACGTTGAGTGACCTTGTGATAGAGAACCGCAGTTGGACTTGCCATTTTGGTTGTTTTTCTTAGACGAGAGCTACATATTTAATAGTGACAGAGAGTTGAATGAAAACGTTGGTGTTTTAACATTGAATAATGTAGAACTAAAGATTATCGCTCTTGTTTTTGTGACATTAAGACGCCATTGACAACTTCAAGCCAAAAGTGGTATTTACCACAGCCTAAAAACATTTTCCTGAGAGTGAGCATAGTATTACAGGTAGCCAGAAGAGCAGTGCCATCAGTATATTGTTATAATTGAACAGGACACATAGGTTTAGGCTTATCAACAATGAAAGGATATAATACAGAAGAGGTAACAGAATTGAGCCTTGAGGAAGAGGAAGATCGAAGGATCGGGAAGAAGTACACAGCGTGGTCACAAGTAAATAGACACCACTTTTTCAGAAAAAATGAAATTTTTCAGTCATATTCACATGAATTGATATATTTATAATTTAATTAATATCTAGTAGATATTCCTCTCGCTTCGTGGAGTTCGTTGATCCTTTGGGCATCGTGAGAATCATCTCGTCAATTTTAGATTGTGGGATTTTCGCCCACTCTTGCTTCAAAACTGGGAGTAGATCGCTCTTTGAAGTTGATTTTTTTTATTGTTTCTTGACTTGCCGGTCGAGTATGGCCCAGAGATTTTCGATGGGGTTCATGTCAGGAGATTGGTTCGGCCAGGGCAACTTCTGGATACCATTTTCTTCCTACCGTTTTTGGGTGTTTCTAGCAGTGTAACACGGTGCTCCATCTTCCTGGAACAACGTTGTGTTCTTGTCCACGAAACCCGAGAAATAAAGTGGCAAGAGTCCTTCCTCCAATATTTCGACGTATTTCGCAAAATTTATATTGCCAACGCACTCCACTAAGCTCGATCTCTCACCAACCCAAACAGCTCTCCAAACCATCACGCTGAAACCACTATGCTTCACAGTTGGCTGCAATCTGTTAAGCCAAAACTCTTGGTGAGGCATTCTCCAGACTCATATCTTTCCACTGTCCGAAAATTGAGCG
>NW_013666713.1:218318-220994 GCF_000517525.1 Limulus polyphemus | reverse complement strand
CCTTGCTGTGTTTCCTGATATTTCACGATGATTCTGATGAATGACGAAAGCGGGATTCCCAAATTGTGCGAAATTTGCCGCTGACTTATTCAACCATCTGCTTGACCAACTATCCTTCCTCTAACAAAATCTGACAATTCGAAAGAACCTTGAGTTCTAGGCATGTTGTAGCACAAGATAATTTGTGTGTGGACCATTTTCATTTATATAGTGCTCTGTGAACACAAATTAGTTAGCATAAATCAGTTAAATTAGGTGTCTATTTACTTGTGACCATTCAGTGTACTTTCAAAACAAATAGCTGCGCTTAAATCATATGGAAATGAGGTGTTAATTCGAATGTAGGTTACTGGCAGTGGTAAGCTTCCTAGTTTGTATATTAAACTACGATGTCAGACAGAGTCAGAATCTCATTCCAAATCAAAAAGTTAATGTTAACATGATGGGAGATAGCATCTGAGAATTTTAGAAGTTGATAGCTTCAAATAAACCCCAGCATTGTACGTAGCAAGAGTTGATGATCAGCAATACATCTATGGAGTCGTTTAATTAAAATGTGTTCCAAGCTTTTACTGAGGACACTGGTAAGACTGATGAGAATCAGTCATTGGAGGATTATTGAGTTTTATGAAGAGTAAAATAATATATATCTTTCAGAAATCGAAGTAAAATTCAGAATAAAGACGAAAGGTATAAAATATTGCAAGTAGAATAAGGAAATTAACTGGGTTAACAGTACATAATCCAATCTTGACCAGTTGGATATTCTCTAATGTGATGGATGCATTCACATAGCTATCACACAGATCATGAACTGCACTGATGATGAGTTCAAGAAATGAATGATCAATCAACTCAAGAATATTTGTTGTATCTTCGAAGTTGAGATGGTTCTGTACCAGAGTTGTTAAGCTATTTTCATGGAATGAGGCAAAAATATTAGGATTTTCAAGTGAGGAAGTAGACACAGTAATATCAACAAGAATCAAATATGTAGTGGAGCAGTTTTGTCCAGTCAGGAGTATAAATTTGTTGCAGTATTGGAAATGATTTGAAGAATGTCAGAGCTGGTTCCAAATCTGGTGAATAGACACCTCTTCATTGCTCTTACAAACTTACTAGCTGTCTGTTTTCGACTTCTATGACGTATAAAATATATCGTTCATGAGAGCCATGATAGTCTCGAATTATCACAAAACAAGACGCAAAAGATCCGCTGCTTGGCGAAATAGAGCTAATCTATTGGTGTGTATTGATAAAATATTGTAAGAAATGGCAGAGGTCAAAGCATTTTCAAAAATGGTTGCCAGTGCATAAACATTTTCGGTAGAGGAAAGATTCATATCTCTTTCAACATGAATTCTATAAGATGGCCAGTCAGCATTATGGTGGTTTAAATAGATATTATTTGTGTCAGGATGATCGTAGGTTAGCCGGGATGGTATTTGAGCTGGTGTGGTGTGTGATGATCACTACCTAATGGAGAGAAGCTGAATTTACTGAAGCTAGCACATCATGCGGGGAAAAGTTGAATTCTGTATGGCTGGGAAAAGGAAGAGGAAATATAAATCTAGTAATATTATGCAAAACAGATTGACTGATTTCTGAGGTGGATCTGTCATCATAGTTGATCTCAACCAAAATAATATATCTCCTAAAAATTGCCCTCCAAGTAGTAGAAGAAAGCATGAACTAGGGGAACATCAGAACAAACATATACTGTACCAGGTGTGATAATTCTGGGAAGAAAGTTTATAGTGCGGATAATATGTTCAGGAAAAAAGTTCTGGAGAATATAATGAACCTAAATGAGGAAAAGAACGTGAGTACATATTATCTCTCCACCTTTACCAATACATGAAAGATGGTTACAGCAATATAAGTTATAGCCAGATAATTTTGTCTTTAGTGTCAGTTTGGAGAAAGTCTCATTGAGAAAAGTTAAATCACAAGATTCCTCATCTAAAAGGAGCTGGGTTGTGAGGAAGGAATGTAACAAGTGAAAAAAATCAACAGGCAGTCTCGATGAAACTTTGCTTTTCTGGATCCCATAAATGATGAAAATGAAAGTGTGTGATGAGTCCACAATATGTGGTTTACATATTACTATTATATATGCATATTACATATATATAATATACTCTAATATTTTGTAGAACAATAGTAATAAATTGAAGAATGTCTTTTATGGTTGGAAGTTGAGAGAGGGAGTTTAAAGGAGGTGTAACTGAATCAGCGGTACCCCAACAGGAGCTACAGAAATGTGTTAATTAGGATTTGAAGGTGATATTACTCTACATTTGTTGTAATATGTGGTTTGTTCTAGCTGACAGGTATTACAAATGGGGAATGTGGCCATTTTATACACTTTCTGATTTTCTGAGGACCCTAACAATTTGTACAGTCTGGCTTATTAGGACTCTTTGCTGTTAGATGAGGGTTATATTTGATACTTTTCAGTGCGAAGGTTGTGCTGGAAGTGTCCTAAAAGCTATAACATTGTTTAACAATGAAAACAATGAAAGAAGCAGGTCAGTTATGTCATGGCTTTCTGTTAAAACACGAAAATGAAAGTTGATCCTTGGGTATTATTAATATGCATTGATCTTGATAAAAGAGTTAGCACAAAGGATCACATATAAAGTGTAATAAACTTAAAATAAGACCCAAAACTCG
>NW_013666713.1:213260-218235 GCF_000517525.1 Limulus polyphemus | reverse complement strand
GGTCTTATTTTAAGTTTATTAATATGCATTATTCACCATATTGATATTTTGTCATCAAATAGTTCCAAGGTTATTTCTTTTTAGAGTGGGTTAGACCTGCTCCACAACTGACATGGAAACAGTGGAGTTTGACGACGACGATGATTTTGTTTAAGAGGATATGGCCTTCTGGATGGCAGTGTTAGGGTCTAAATTAGAGATGAGAATTACAGGTCTTAAGAGTCATCCTATTATGAGTTCATATAAGTTAATGGAGGTATTTTAGAAATCTCCAGAAAGAGTGTATGGGTAATTTAGAATCCATTTGAGAGATTAAAAACAGAGAAAAGTGTAATAACAGAATTGGTGTCAATAGGAGCTGATATAAAAAATAGACTGGATGGATAATGCATAGAAGAGGGTTTGGTTGAAACTGAAGTTTAATAATAAATGATAAGTGATAGTTGAGATGTATTTTCAGATATGAAGGTGTGGTAAAAGCTTCTGTAGAGACAGCTGTAGGGAGTTTATGATATAGTGCCTGTGAATCAGTTCATAAAGTAGAAGCACTGAATGATATGGATCTTTTGGAGTTATTGCCAGTCTGGAACGGGACTTAGCATGGTGTCTTGTAGGAGACAACTCCTTTAGCTGAGCAGACAAATCAGAAAAGATTCAGTACAATCATAGATATAAACCCCGAATGCCTGCACAAAGTAATAAACTGGTTGCAATAATAATAAGTAGTAAAATTCACCACAAAAGTTCAACAATCGAGCCATTCTCATGACCACAAAATATACTCTAAAATGCTACTTATATACTCAACATAATACTTTAAGAGTTAAGGTTCAAATGCCAAAAGCTAGTGTTTGAATTAGAAACCAATAGACCTATCATTTGTGATAAAAGTCACGTAAACTGCAAATGTTTTTGTTCGTATTTCTCTTAATTTGTCCACTTTGGATTCAAAATTAGAATCATGTAAAAACAGTATTTCATTTCAGATCTATCTTTTGTCCCCACAAGTCACTGACTAAGAGGCTTATTGTTCAATGTCAATTGTTCTAGATGATGAGAGACAAAAGACTCCCTGAAAGGCTATTTATATATGCACTATATTACTTTAAAAGTTGTGGCTTAGATGCCTGATACTGATAAAACATTGGAAACAATAGACCTAACATTTGTGACAATAAGCATGTGAAATATTTTATGTAATTTGCTGGCAACTAAAAACATAGAGAAGTTCATCCTTATGTGATGTTAATCTTTTTTAACCTTTTGTTGAACAAAAGGAAACCTTTCATCTTTTTTTTGAAAACTACGGGTCATCTTTCACCATTCATAGAAAACAAAATATCATCTTCAATAAAAATAAAACAGTTATCTTTTTCCTTGGCAGGATGTTTTGTCATATAGCTTTTGAATATTTATGATAGTGAAAGGGGAAGGGAGATTGAGTATCCATAAACTGGTTCAATCCCAAGCCTGTGTTACAAATAACGTAAACCTACTAACAGTCAACGACTAACTTCAAATCAACTCAATGTACTTGCAGAAAAAAACCGTGATAGTTAACACATTGACAGATTCAAATTACCACCGTGTTGAAAAACTCACTACAAGTTTCACAATTTTCTCTTATTCAGAAATTAACTTTGAATGCACGAGAAAAATCCTGACGTCAAATTAAAATTGTCAAAGTTTAGATTAATGTCCATATTAAAATCTGTAAGTCTCTGTAGCTGACAAACAAGTTACAACATTAAAAACATAGCTTACAACAATATATATATATATATATATATCCACGGGTAACATATGGTATACAAAATGTTATTGTATTTGATTACTTTGATATCCAAAATCAGAAAGTTTGTAAAATGTTTCAAGAATTATGGCTCTTGAAGAAGAACTTAATAATTTAGGAATTTTCAACTAGTTATCAGTTACATAACCAAATCTGGCAAGTAATTTTATGTAAAGAATATCTTAGACAAGCTTCATTATTTCCAAACTCTTTCAAAATTTAAGAAAGTTATGCATCTTCCAAGCGATAGAATTTCGTCATTTCATGTTATATGCAAAAATACTGTGTCAAATTTCTTAACCAAGTTTGGCATTCAGTTTCATAGTAATTTTATCTCTAAAAAATCCAATTATCAGCAATTTCCATCAAAATTTACAAGAAGTATTCTCCTAAAAAGAAAGATTTAAATACATTATAGAACAATATGAAATTATGAAATAGCTAATGTGGGACCATGGAACACTCTGTTTTATTTTATGTTATTAATATTCAGTTTGATAAATGCCTCCCACCTTTGCCCTAAAAATTTTGTCTAATACCCCCAATTTTTAATTTGTTCATTTGTAAATATCATAAGGGTATAGTTGAAAAAAGACTAAACGAATTTAACTTGCTCACACTGCATTGGGTTTATATTGCTTGCACAATAATTTACAAACAATCTCGTATATGTTGATAGCCCTTTATTTCCTTTCAGTCATAGTGTGACCACAAGCTTCAGCCACTTCCACTTCAATCATCATGCCTATCATCAACCTAGAATCCATCTGGATAGCCAGTTATACATAAATGCATAGCTACATCAGATGCTCTTGTGATACACTGTTTCTGGGCTTGATCTGGTTAGCATTGGATGAGTTTTCCTCGGAACATCAATTCACTCATTGCAACATGTGAACATTGCTTCGTCTCTTCTGGACAGAATTGTCACTGGTGCTGAAAAATGGATTATCTATGCGAATATTAAATGCCAAAAACAATGGCTCAGTCCCAGACAAAACCACTTCTGATCCATAAACTTGGACTCCATTCGCAGAAAGTGATGCGTTGCATTTGGTGGGACATCAAAAGAGTAATTCATTTCGAACTCCTCAATCCACAGCAAACTGTCAATGCAGAGATCTATAGTCAGCAACTGGAACATTTAAATCAAGCCCTTCATCAGAAACGCCCTTCCTCATCAATCGGTAAAAGTGTTTTTCTTCTTTACGATTATGCACGTCTACATGTGGCACGTTTGACACAACACAAGATTATGGAGTTGGGAGGTTCTCCCCAACCCACCATATTCTCCATATATGGCACCATCGGATTACCATCTTTTTCGTTCACTGCAACACTATCTTAATGGGAAAACATATGCAAATGTGGAAGGTGTTAAAGAGGACATGTATTTTGCTTCTTTAATCAGGGCATTACCAACCTGATTGTAAGATGGAAAAGCATCATCGTTAAGAATGGAGATTATTTCATTTAATAAATGTTTTGTTTTGATGTATAAGTTGTTCGGGTTTTTTCATCTAAAAAAGCGGCATTAATTTGTTGACGACCTAATATTATTTATATATATTTTACAATTAAATGCAAAAAATCAAAATCACTTGTTCATTAATCTATATAGTTCTAAAAAACTACGTTACAAGCAAGACCCATTATTTTAATGAGGAAGTTATCATAACACAGTTATATATGTCATGTTTTTATCATGCATTGTTAAAAGCTAACGAGTTTATTATTCAATCTGTGTTTAATTAAATGATGTGTACTAATGAAGAATCAAAATTATTTGTTTTATAAAAGATAGTATTATAGTTTTTTGTCGTATTACAGCAAACATAGGTATTTTGTGAAACCAGTATTAGTTCAAGTTAAATATTTTGTGCATTATCATTTATATTGCACTGCAAAATATTCTTGCCTTTAACATACTATTTGTTCGACAGTTCATCTTGGTGAATTTTCTTACGTTATTTATAGTTTTCATTTTAAATCCCTAAATAATTATAGCAAATTAACCAATAATAAACACTGCATAAAACACTTACTGTTTTATATAAGATGCCATTCTTAATCAAATGAAACATGTTTTGAAAATATTTACTATACATTTGCATTCTTCATATTTATTCATTTACAAGCTCTACAAAACATATCATGCACTTGAAATTCATGACTAAAATGAAAACGTAAATCAGTCCTATTTGTATCATAATATAAAACGAAGGAAATCTTACGCATTCAGTGTGAGTGGACAGGTTGACAATGTGTTCATGACTTTCACTCTCTACTGATTTGTATGATGAGTAATTATGAGTGATGACTGAATACACATGCTATTATACTAAATAAGGTAGAATCCTTGCACCATGACTTACAAATTTTGGGTGAAAGAAGACAGAATATGGACATATTCAATCTATTCTGTGGCGTGTATGTGTTGTGGCCAAAGTTATTTTTTATGCTAAACTTGAGAGAGAGAGGATATTGAAAACGCATCATCACTAACAAAATTGTCAAAGATTAAAAGGAAAGATAAATGACTGGCTAAATTCTACTTGTTACTTTTAGTATTTATGATATCTACTTAGACCTAAAATGTACATCAACTTTACAGACACGTGAAATAGGTATGAGATTTACTATTTTATTTTACAATACAATGAATAATATTTTTATGTACTCGTATGGCAACAGAGTTAGTTGTTTCCAAGTAGTATTGATAAGATTGATCACAAATTCAGATATCTTCTAATTTTTAATATCTGTCTACAACAAACAATTCAATCAAATCTGCACCTCGGGTTCAGACATATCCTAATTTTTAATATCTGTCTACAACAAACAGTTCAATCAAATGTGCACCTCGGGTTCAGACATATCCTAATTTTTAATATCTGTCTACAACAAACAGTTCAATCAAATCTGCACCTCGAGTTCAGTCATATCCTAATTTTTTAATATCTGTCTACGACAAAGAATCCAAAGTTCAATCAAATCTTGGTCACTTTTGAGATATAAATACCCTGTCCCTTTCATCACTAATAATCAGACTGATGCAGTTCTATTACATTTAAAAAGGAATGATAAACTTACCTTTAATGGTAAGTAGGGGAGACCGGGCTAGTTGTTACAGGGGCAAGTTGATACAGTGCCTCTAGCTCTTCTTGAGATTAGTAGACGACG
>NW_013666713.1:211901-212804 GCF_000517525.1 Limulus polyphemus | reverse complement strand
CCCAAGTTTGTAACAACATGTCCCAAAGTTCATCAAAAAGGTGTAATGCACATGAAATATTAATGAATTACATTTTTTTACAGATCAATTGTAATTATAGTTCGCACGCATATTAGAAAGACTGATAGAGGAACTGTGTCAACAAAGGTGTTTGAGCAGGCGGCTGATAGGGTTATTAATCATAATGAGTCATTAAGAAAAACTGCTTCTGATTTTAATGTAAGTATAATTAATTACAGATTAATAATTTAATTTAAAGGTATTGTTCGTGCTCAGGTTTGTTATTATCTTACAAAAAGCAGTAAACAAAACTATCATGGTATATAGGCCTATTATAATTTAAATATCAACAAAAAATGTTTATAAATATTTCTGTACAGATAACTTAATATTATAAAATCAAAATTGCGATTTTTAATATAGCATATTTAACATGTGTGTGCATCTCAATCGGGAGTCCAGCGCGTTACCACTGTACTGTTCAGACAGCCACTCGCTAACAAATTATGTCCTACCCATTTAGCCTACATATAGGTCTATTATAGTGCATTCATAGATATAAAACAATCTAAAATATTTAATATCTATACTTTCAGGTAAATTTCATGACGCTACAAAGATTTATCAAGAAAAAACAAAAACGGAATGCAGAACCAAATGGGAAAAAACTGATCTAAAAGCTGGATACTTAACACCCCGGCAAGTGTTCACAGAAACTCAAGAAAAGTTATTGGCAGATTACATAATCAAGACATCCAAAATTTTTATGGACTTTCTCCAAAAGATATCAGACAATCAGCCTACCAATTTGCAAACGAAAATAAAATAACAGCTCCCTTGAATTGGGCAGCAACAGTAATGGCTGGCTCGGACTGGTTTACCAAATTTATGAAACGTAATGGA
>NW_013666713.1:210517-211412 GCF_000517525.1 Limulus polyphemus | reverse complement strand
TTATTATTCGTGTAATCAACAGGTGAAACTCGTGGTCCATATATTTGTGAAAATTGTGATTGTGACACAGACTAGAACTATAACCATTTTTGTTTTAAGTTTTTCGATCATGGAACAATGATTCTTATATGTTTAAATAACGTTTCGATATTTATTTTATGTGGGCTCATTATGAATGCACCACAGATCGCAGTGCCTGGACAGAAGTATATACGGGCCTTTCAAGAAGTATTATAGCGCAGCAGCTGACGGTTGGCTAAAGAACAATCCTGGAAAAACAATGTACATTTATGACATACCAACCTTGGTAAATCAAAGCCTTACACGAGCGCTTACTCCAGAAAATATCAAGAAAGGTTTTCAAGTTTCCGGCATATATCCTTTTGACCGTCACATTTTTTCAGATGATGATTTTCTGCCCAGCGACGTAACAGATCGCCCCTTTCCAAATGAAGTATCAACAGAAAACTTGGAGACATCATCTACTAGTGAAGACGTGCTAATGAACAGTCCTCCTACCAACAGGAAAACATCAGACCCGCTGAGGACTCCAGAGATGATAAGACCTTTCAGGAAGGCATCCCCACGAAAGACCAAAATAACCAGGAAAAAACGATATTCGGCTATTTTGACCTCTACACCCGAAAAAAACAAGAACTCCAACTTGAAAAAGATGACAGAGATAAAAAGAAAACGAAAGAGAGTGGTCACGGAAAAGGCTCTAGCGCTGGTAATAAAGGCAAGAAAAAAGCGAAAAATCGGATGGAAGAAACTGAGTGTCTTCTATGTGGAGACCTGTTTAGTAATTCTGTATCCAGAGAAGAATGGGTGCAGTGTACAGTCTGTTATATCGAACAGTGAGGCGGGAACGAGAGAAGATTTATACCATTTTCCA
>NW_013666713.1:206631-209708 GCF_000517525.1 Limulus polyphemus | reverse complement strand
GTAATAAAGGCAAGGAAAAAGCGAAAAATCAGATGGAATAAACTGAGTGTCTTCTATGTGGAGAACTGTTTAGTAATTCTGTATCCAGAGAAGAATGGGTGCAGTGTACAGTCTGTTATAATTGGGCTCATCATGAATGCACAGCAGGTGAAACTCGTGGTCCATATATTTACGAAAATTATGATTGTGACACAGACTAGAACTATAACCATTTTTGTTTTAAGTTTTTCGATCATGGAACAATGATTCTTATATGTTTAAATAACGTTTCAAGATTTATTTTATCGTGTAATCAATAATAAATTCATTACAATATAATTATGTTTGAATTGTCGTTTTAAAAGTTTTTTTTATGGTGTAATCATTAATAAATTTATTAAGCCTATAATTATTATATTGCATTAAAATTTGGAAAATCTGGAATAATTACTGAAATTAGGCTGATACTGTAACATGCCAAACGTTATGAGAAAACTATAGTAGGCCTATTATAACATTTAGCATGATAGAGTAAGCTAATTTTGGTAAATATTGCAGATTTTTTTATTGTATAACAACATGCCCCACCTATTATATCAACTTACCCCGCATCCGGGGCATATTGTTACACCTGACTTCACTTCAAAATATTTACAAAATCTTTTATGTAACCAATTTTGTTCAATATAGAATATATAATTTTGATAAAGTACATATTTATCTTTCACTTTCATTCAGTTTCAATGTATAATTCGGGT
This sequence comes from Limulus polyphemus, assembly GCF_000517525.1. Classification (NCBI taxonomy): domain Eukaryota; kingdom Metazoa; phylum Arthropoda; class Merostomata; order Xiphosura; family Limulidae; genus Limulus; species Limulus polyphemus. The sequence goes on along the minus strand of NW_013666713.1, from coordinate 208,971 downwards.
TATTTCGCTAGATATTGGACTTTTTCTAAAAATCGTAACAACTAGCCCCGGTCTCCCCTATATGGTAACTGATATTTAGTTCCTTATAAATCTATTATTATTTTCACTGTTTTAATAAATAAAGCTGCTGTCTTTTACAAATTATATTTATATATATAATATTTTAGTCTACTGGAAAGAAAAGAAATGCTGCTAACGTTAATGAAATAACGAAAAAGAAGGTTAAGTTTCTCTACTATCATATGACACGAAGAAGCATCTGATTCATCTCATGCCTATCCTGTTGTGAACGACTGTTACATCACTCTATTCAGCAGTTCGAGGAATTTGGGAAGGAAAGCTATATCGAACAAAAGAAGGGCCCCCCAGTGGCACAGCGGTATGTCTGCGGACTTACAACGCTAGAAACCGGGTTTCGATACCCGTGGTGGGCAGAGCACAGATAGCCCTTGTGTAGCTTTGTGCATAATTAAAAACAAACAAACAAAAGAAAGTATTACTTTTTCTTCAACAGAATGGGAGGACCTCAAACAGATTGTCCTAACTATTAGTGTAGTTTTACAGAGCATAACTGAACAACACAGTTTATTGATTCTTACACTTTACATACTGAAACAAAACACTAAATATGTATTCGTGACACACAGTTATCTTTTAAGTTACAGAGTCTCATAAAATGTTCGTTCAGTTTGTGCTAAGTGAAAATTTACGACGATTTTCTTAAATTACAGAAATGTCCGAATGCAGAGCAATAAGACTGATAATATTCCTTTATAAATCTTTCTTTACTGACCCTTTTCTGCAGGTTTCCAATAAGAAGAAACATAACAGCATCTGGACCATACACACTTTGTGACACAGGCTGCTACCGATGAGGTCTTTTGTGTAGTACTAGAGCTCATTGGGTTAGCTGGGAATGCAACATTTAAAGCTAAATACCGTTAATGACGTAACGTTAATGACTGATATAAATAATGTTTCGACCAAGACTTTGTTTGCTTCTGCCTGAGGCAACCAGTCAGCACACAGTACCTGAAGTGCTGGTCTAACTAGATTTGTGACCTGTTTGCATCCTTTAGTAAACACATGCAGAATGCATTAAATATTTTGGTAATCAAAATCATCTTTTGGTAATATTTTGATACCTGTGCGTATTTTTTGCAATCAGAAGTCTGCATTTTGTTACACATTTGTATCTTTTTGTAATTGAATTTTAACATCTTATCTTTTTGCAATGAAAAGTTGCTCTTATACCTGTGCATCTCTTTGCAATCAAAGTGGACCTTTTTTACTTGTTTTCAGCTATTTACAGTCAAAAGTTTGCATTTTATTACCTGATTTGCATCTTTTGGTGATGAAAATTTCACTTTTTTGTCTGTTTTTATTTTTCCACTATCAGAAGTTGACCTTTTATCACTTGTATCTTATGTTTTCCATCAAAATGTAGCCTTTATCCCTTGTTCGTATCATTTTGTAATCACAATTTGGGCCCTTTTGTTACCTTTCTGCAATAAAGAAATGGTCTTTTGTTACCTTTTTGCATCTGTTATTTTACAAGTGTTAATCTTTTTTCTCTTTTGCATCTTTTATTTCCAAAAGGTCACCTTTTGATATTTATTTGGATATTTTAGTATGCATAAGTTAAACTTTTGTTATTTATATCTACATTTCTATTTACAGAAGTTCGCCTTTTGACACAGAAGGTTTGTACTTGATAAAAATTTGTGCTGGCAGCTCGAAACTTCCTAGACATACGCATAGATGCAGTATATTAATCATTCCTTTCAAATCTTCCATTAAATGTATCACAATGTTTGCTTAAATAAGAATGCTTGCAACGAAGTCGAAAGTTTCATTAACATAAGTTAATTCATACACGGACATATCATATGGTCTAGCTATAAGGAGAACATTTACCACTATATCATTCTGGGTTTATAAACTATTTACCCAGTCTTTACTCTGAAGTTTAATTAACATAAGTTAATTCATACACGGACATATCATATGGTCTAGCTATAAGGAGAACATTTACCACTATATCATTCTGGGTTTATAAACTATTTACCCAGTCTTTACTCTGAAGTTTAATTAACATAAGTTAATTCATACACAGACATATCATATGGTCTAGCTATAAAGAGAACATTTACCACTATACCATTCTGGGTTTATAAACTATTTACCCAGTCTTTACTCTGAAGTTTAATTAACATAAGTTAATTCATACACAAACTTATAATATGGCATAGCTATAAGGAGAACATTTACCACTATACCATTCTGGGTTTATAAACTATTTACCCAGTCTTTACTCTGAAGTTTAATTAACATAAGTTA
>NW_013666713.1:204072-205841 GCF_000517525.1 Limulus polyphemus | reverse complement strand
ATAGCTATAAGGAGAACATTTACCGCTGTATCATTCTGGGTTTATAAACTATTTATCCAGTCTTTACTCTGTATTGATTTACTCTCAGCATTTGCTCTTATGTCAGCTAAAATTAAAATATATTAATGAAAAAATAATATGAATTATGTGAAAAAATTAATTGTTTTCTAATTTGTTTTAATAAATGTTTCGTAAGGTGTTTTTCCACTAGTAACCATAACAAAACCTGCAGTTGTTTCGTGTTATATTGAGCTGAAATGTGTTAGAGCTGTCATTGTTTATAATGCTGTTACAAAACTGTGTTTTATTACTAAAAAGATAACTCAATAATTCGTCAGAAAAAGTGTACGTTACAATATCTAACTTTTATCACAGGTTAGTAACAAACCATATTAAATTATCTTGTGCGCAGGTTTCGTGAACCCTTCTGTAGCGGTAGTCTCAGAGGAGAGTGCTTGGAAAATTTGTTAAGACGTCTGGCCCAAGCCTAGCCTCGCCATCCTTCACAGAAGATTCTTATAATGGAAACTGCGGTGTCTGGAAACAGAACATAATCATGTCCAACAGAGTGAGCACGATCGACGGAGGTGAAGGTAATTCTAACGACAGTGTAGGAAGTTGTAAAATTGTTCTTGTAAATGTGATTAATCCTTATCTATGGAAGCTGCTTAGTTGTGTGTAAGGACATGTTGATACACGCTGCTCATTAGTTTATTTCATAGTTTTTTCACTAAATCGATAGTACAGTAGAATGACTTATTGTTTTATCAGTAGTGTCTATTGATTAAGGTTCTGACTAACAACTAGAAACTACAAGAACTTTCTTTAGGGTAGTACAAACTGCTACTAACTATGATAGAACTGTCAAAATCAATGCTGAAGTAAAAGTTAATTTTGCATTGTGGTTACAAGTCTGTATTTTTTTTTTTAGGGTTATAAGCTTTCGGACCAACTGTTGAACCACCGGGGGCGCACTCAAAGAGATTGAAGGGAATTGTTTAAAGTGGACATGTGGAACCGCTATTTAACTGGAGAAGGTGGATACAGGTGTTGAACCACCGGGGGCGCGCTCAAAGAGATTGAAGGGAATTGTTTAAAGTGGACATGTAGAACCGCTATTTAACTTGGAGAAGGTGGATACAGGTGTTGAACCACCGGGGGCGCACTCAAAGAGATTGAAAGGAATTGTTTAAAGTGGACATGTAGAACCGCTATTTAACTGGAGAAGGTGGATACAGGGGCATGATGGCCTGATTTTGCTATAACCCTGTCACAGTTTCCTGATCTTCATTTTGTTTTATCAATGACTAGCAATTAAAGAGGGGCGGTATGCATATTGGTAAGAAAAAAATGATGACATGAAATACTGGCAAAGAAAAAGAAAACTTCTGCAAAACATTCTACCTATGTGGTTTCATACAAAAATACGTTTGGCCAAAAGTGTCTGTGTTACTATAGCGCGAGTGTGTTTCACATCAGGTCAAACATCCCCCCCCCCCCACACACACACTTAAAAGACGTCAGTGACAAATTCAAATTTCATCACAATTTACTTTACTTAACAATTAACAAAATTATTAAACACAACCAATACCATGTAAATTATAGTCCAAAGTAAGCTGCAACTTTAATTTAAATGATGAATGCATTTTACTATGAACAATAGGTGGCACTACCTATTTAACTAGTATTAGGTCGTCAAGAATTTAATGTCGCGTTTTGGAATACTTTTATTACCCCCCCCCAAAAAAAAACAACAAAATAAAACG
>NW_013666713.1:195073-203124 GCF_000517525.1 Limulus polyphemus | reverse complement strand
TGGGAAGTTCTCTCCCACCCACCATATTTTCCAGATATGGTACCATCAGATCACCATAATTTTCGTTCGCTGCAACACCATCTTAATGGAGAAACGTATGCAAGTGTGGAAGGTGTTAAAGAAGACATCGACATGTTTTCTGCTTCAAAGACAAGTAATTTCCTTAATCGGGACATTAACAACCTAATTGTAAGATGGAGAAGCATCATCGATAAGAATGAAGACTATTTCTTTTAACAAATGTTTTGTTTTGATGCATGAGATGTTCGGGTTTTTTCATCTAAAAAAGTGACATTAATTTCTTGACGACCTAATACATAGAACTTGCAGTCTGTGAACTAGCATTATGTAGTTTTATTAAGTCTGTTTATTTAAGAGCAAAGCCATATTGGAATATCCGCTGTGTCTACAGCGGGATATTGCAACCAGTCTTTAGCGCTGTAAGTCCATAAACTTACCGCTTTCCCAGCGGGGGATGTTTGTTAAGCTTATCAATAATATTTTTATAATTATATTGACAAGGACGAATGAAATATGCTATTTAAAATAGACAGTACCTCATACGTGACTGGAAGCATCGTATAGCCCAATAAAACGTGAGAAAAGGCGTTGTAAAAGAAGTGTTATTTTAGTTAATTTGATTATATTTTTACTTATAATATTTCAAATAAAAATGACGGTCATATTAGAAAAAAAAGGTAAGAAAAAAACCAAGACAATAGGGTTTCTGCTTTAAAAATGCTAAGATCACACTTTACTGCTATTCATTTTATGAAGTCCATGCTAATTACTTAATATTTCAAACATATTAGTTACTGGGACCAGAAACTTTTAGTTGTCTAGACTCCATCTGAAACTGCTAATATTAAGGAGCAGACTGTTTGTTTCCACATCCCAGCTTTTGAGTAAATAAACCGCCATACGAGAATAGCAGCATCAAAACATGTCTGTTAGTGTTTACTTCCAGTCATAACGGTTATGGTACAACGCTTGAATTAGCAAGTTATAGTCTCACAGGAGCTAAATAGGCAAGACGATTACTTACCGTCGTTTTTCTCACAAATATGTCTAAGAGAAAATATAGAAATAGGACATCAAGTATTTTTGGTTTACAGCCATCACCTCGATATGTACTGTAAATCAAGTATTTTTGGTTTACAGCCATCACCTCGATATATAATCTAAGTCATATATATACTATGACTTAAGTATTTTGGGTATACATCCATCACCTGCATATATACTATAAGTCAAGTATTTTTGGTTTACAACCATAACTTCGATATATATTTTAAGTCAAGTATTTTTGGTTTACAGCCATCACATCGATATATATACTGTGAGTCAAGTATTTTTGGTTTACAGCCATAATCTCCATATATACTGTAAGTCAAGTATTTTTGGTTTACAGCCATCACCTCCTTCTATATAGTAAGTCAAGTATTTTTTCTTTACATCCATCACCTTTATATATAATGTGAGTGTAGTATTTTGGGGTGTACAATCATCACCTTCATATATACTGTAAGTCAAGAATTGTTTGGTTTACAACTATCAACCTCCATATTTACTGTAAATCAAGTATTTTGGGTTTACAGCCATCAGCACCATATATACTGAAAGTCAAGTATTTTGGGTTTACAGCCATCACCTCCATATATACTGTAACTTCAGTATTTTTGGTTTACAGCCATCACCTCCATATATACTGTAACTCAAGTATTTTTGGTTTACAGCCATCACCTCCATATATACTGTAAGTCAAGTATTTTTAGTTTACAACGATAAACTCCATATATACTGTAACTCGAGTATTTTGGGTATACAGCCATCACCCGCATATATACTATAAGTCAAGTATTTTAAATTACAGCCATCGCCACCATATATACTTTAAGACAATAATTTTATTTACAGCAATCACCTCGATATATACTGTAAGTCAAGTATTTTTGGTGTACAGCCATAACCTCTTTATATGCTGTATATCAAGTATTTTTGGCTTACAGCCATTACTTCCATATATACTGTACGTAAAGTATTTTTGGTTTACAATCATCACCTCCATATATACTGTAAGTCAAGTATTTTTGGTTTACAGCCATCACCTCCATATTTAGTGTAAGTCAGTTATTTTTGGTTTACACCCATCACCTTGATATATACTGTAACTCAAGTATTTTTGGTTTACAATCATCACCTCCATATATACTGTAAGTGAAGTATTTTTGGTTTACAGCCATCACCTCCATATTTAGTGTAAGTCAGTTATTTTTGGTTTACACCCATCACCTTGATATATACTGTAACTCAAATATTTTGGGTATACAGCCATCACCTGCATATATACTATAAGTCAAGTATTTTATATTACAGCAATCACCTCGATATATACTGTAAGCCATCATTTCGATATATACTCTAAGTCAAGTATTTGTGGTTTATATCCATCACCTCGATATATAATGTGAGTGAAGTATTTTTCGTTTACAGTCATCACATCTATATATATTGTCAATCAAGTAATTTTGATTTACAGCCATCACTTCGATGTATACTGTAAGTGAAGTATTTTTGGTTTACAGCCATCACGTCGATATATACTGTAAGTCAAGTATTTTGGGTATACAGCCATCACCTCCATATTTACTGTATGTCATCTATTTTTGTTTACAGCCATCACCTTGATATATATACTGTAAGTCAAGTATTTTTGGCATACAGCCATCACCTCCATATATACTGTAAGTCAAGAATTTTTGGTTGACAACCATTACCTGCATATAGACAGTAAGTCAAGTATTTTGGGTTTACAACCATAACCTCCATATATACTGTAACTCAAGTATTTCGGGTATACAGCCATCATATCCAAATATATACTTTAAGTCAAGTATTTTTGGTTTAAAGCAATAACCTCGATATATACTGTGAGTCAAGTATTTTTGGTTTACAACCATAATCTCTGTATATACTGTAAACCAAGTATTTTGAGTTTACAGCCATCACCTGTACATATACTATAAGTCAAGTATTTTAATTTACAGCCATCACCTCCATATATATACTTTAAGTCAAGTATTTTTGGTTTACAGCAATCACCTCGATATATACTGTGAGTCAAGTATTTTTGGCTTAAAGCCATCACCTCCATATATACTGTAAGTCAGGTATTTTTGGTTTGCAGACATAATCTCTGTATATACTGTAAATCAAGTATTTTTGGTTTACAGTCATCACCTCCATATATACAGTAAGTCAAGTATTTTTGGTTTACAGCCATAATCTCTGTATATACGGTAAACCAAGTATTTTGAGTTTACAGCCATCACCTCCATATATACTGTAAGTAAAGTAATTTTGTTTTATAGTCATCACCCCCGTATATACTGAATATCAAATATTTTTGGTTTACAGCCATCACCTCGATATATACTGTAAATCAAGTATTTCGATTTAAAGCCATCACATCTATATATACTGTCGATCGAGTAATTTTGTTTTACAGCCATCATTTCGGTATATACTGTAAGTGAAGTATTTTTGGTTTACAGCCATCACCTCGATATATACTGCAAGTCAAGTATTTTGGGTGTACATTCATCACCTGTATATATAGTGTAAGTCAAGTATTTTTGGTTTACAGCCATCACCTCCATATTTACTGTAAGTCATGTATTTTTGGTTTACAGACATCACCTCCATATATACTGTAACTCAAGTATTTTTGGCATACAGCCATCACTCCATATATACTGTAGGTCAAGTATATTTGGTTTACAGCCATCACCTCGATATATACTGTAAATCAAGTATTTCGATTTAAAGCCATCACATCTATATATACTGTCGATCGAGTAATTTTGATTTACAGCCATCACTTCGATATATACTGTAAGTCAATTATTTTTGGTTTACAGCCATCACCTCGATATATACTGTAAGTCAAGTATTTAGGGTATACATCCATCACCTGCATATATACTGTAAGTCAAGTATTTTTGGTTTACAGCCATCACCTCCATATTTACTGTAAGTCATGTATTTGTGGTTTACAACCATCACCTCGATACATACTGTAACTCAAGTATTTTTGGCATACAACCATAACCTCCATATATAGTGTAGGTCAAGTATTTTTGGTTTACAGCCATCACCTCGATATATACTGTAAGTCAAGTATTTTGGGTATACAGCCATCACCTGCATATATACTATAAGCCAAGTATTTTAATTTACAGCCATCACCACCATATATACTATGATACAATAATTTTTGGTTTACAGCCATCACCTCCATATATACTATAAGTCAAGTATTTTTGGTTTACAGCCATAACCTCCATATATATACTTTAAGTCAAATATTTTTGATTTACAGCCATCACCTCGATATATACTGTAAGTCAAGTATTTTGATTGAAAGCCATCATTTCGATATATACTCTAAGTCAAGTATTTTTGGTTTACATCCATCACCTCGATATATAATGTGAGTGAATTATTTTTGGTTTACAGTCATCACATCTATATATATTGTCAATCAAGTAATTTTGATTTACAGCCATCACTTCGATATATACTGTGAGTCAATTATTTTTGGTTTACAGCCATCACCTCGATATATACTGTAAGTCAAGTATTTTGGGTATACATCCATCACCTGCATATACACTGTAAGTCAAGTATTTTTGATTTACAGCCATAAACTCCATATATACTGTTACTCAAATATTTTGGGTATACAGCAACCACCTCGATATATACAGTGAGTCAAGTATTTTTAGTTTACAGCCATAAACTCCATATATACTGTAACTCAAATATTTTGGTATACAGCCATCATCTGCATATATACAATAAGTCAAGTATTTTAATTTACAGCAATCACCTCGATATATACTTTAAGTCAAGTATTTTTAGTTTACAGCAATCACCTGGATATATACTGTGAGTCAAGTATTTTTAGTTTAAAGCCATAATCTCTGTATATACTGTAAATCAAGTATTTTTGGTTTACAGCCATCACCTCCATATATACAGTAAGTCAAGTATTTTCGGTTTACAGCCATCACCTCCATATATACTGTAAGTAAAGTAATTTTGTTTTATAGTCATCACCTCCGTATATACTGAATATCAAATATTTTTGGTTTACAGCCATCACTCCATATATACTGTAGGTCAAGTATTTTTGGTTTACAGCCATCACCTCGATATATACTGTAAATCAAGTATTTCGATTTAAAGCCATCACATCTATATATACTGTCGATCAAGTAATTTTGTTTTACAGCCATCACTTCGATATATACTGTAAGTGAAGTATTTTTGGTTTACAGCCATCACCTCGATATATACTGTAAGTCAAGTATTTTGGGTATACATCCATCACCTGCATATATACTGTAAGTCAAGTATTTTTGGTTTACAGCCATCACCTCCATATTTACTGTAAGTCATGTATTTTTGGTTTGCAGCCATCACCTTGATATATACTGTAAGTCAAGTATTTTTGGCATACAGCCATCACCTCCATATATACTGTAGGTCAAGTATTTTTGGTTTACAACCATAACCTCCATATATACTGTAAGTCAAGTATTTTGGGTATACAGCCATCACCTGCATATATACTATAAGTCAAGTATTTTAATTCACAGCCATCACCACCATATACACTTTAAGACAATAATTTTTGGTTTACAGCATTCACCTCCATATATACTGTAAGTAAAGTATTTTTGGTTTACATCCATAACCTTTGTATATACTGTAAATCAAGTATTTTTTGTTTAAAGCCATAACCTCCATATATACTGTAACTCAAGTATTTTGGGTATACAGCCATCACCTGCATTTATACTGTAATTCAAGTATTTTAATTTACAGCATCATCACCATATATACTTTAAGACAATAATTTTTGGTTTACAGCAATCACCTAGATATATACTGTGAGTAAAGTATTTTTGGTTTAAAGCCATCAATTCCATAAATATTGTAAGTCAAGTATTTGTGGTTTACAGCTATAATCTCTGTATATACTGTAAATCAAGTATTTATGGTTTACAGCCATCACCTCCATATATACTGTAAGTAAAGTAATATTGTTTTATTGTCATCACCTTCGTATATACTGAATGTTAAATATTTTTGGTGTACAGCCATCACCTCGATATATCCTGTTAGTCAAGTATTTTGATTGAAAGCCATCATTTCGATATATACTCTAAATCAAGTATTTTTGGTTTACATGAATCACCTCGATATATAATGTGAGTGAAGTATTTTTGGTTTACAGTCATCACATCTATATATATTGTCAATCAAGTAATTTTGATTTACAGCCATCACTTCGATGTATACTGTAAGTGAATTATTTTGGGTTTACAGCCATCACCGCCATATATACTGTAAGTCAAGTATCTTCGGTTTACAACTATCACCTCCATATTTATTGTAAATCAAGTGTTTTGGGTTTACAGTCTTCAGCTCCATATATACTGTAAGTCATGTATTTTGGATTTACAGCCATCACCTCCATACATAGTGTAAGTTAAGTATTTTTGGTTTACCGCCATCACCTTCATATATACTGTAAGTAAAGTACTTTTGGTTTACAACCATCACCTCGATATATACTGTAAGTCAACTATTTTTGCTTTAGAGCTATCAACTGCATATTGACTGTAAGTCAATTATTTAAGGGTTACAGCCATCAGCTCCATATATATACTGTAAGTCAAGTGTTTCCTTTACATCCATCACCCTTATATATAATGTGAGTGAAGTATTTTTTGGTTTACAGCCATTACCTCCATATATATATAGTAAGTCAAGTATTTTTTCTTTACTTCCCTCACCTCCATATATACTGTAAGTTAAGTATTTTTGCTTTACAGCCACCACCTTCATATATATACCGTACGTCAAGTATTTTGATTTACTGCCATCACCTCGATATATACTGTAAGTCAAGTATTTTTGGTTTACAGCTATCAACTGCATATTGATTGCAATTCAAGTATTTTTAGTTTAAAGCCAACAGCTCCATATATACTGTAAGTCAAGTATTTTCTTTAACTCCATAACCTTTATTTATAATGTGAGTGAAATATTTTTGGGTTAGAGCCATCACCTCTATATATACTGTAAGTCAAATATTTTTGGTTTACAGTCATCACCTCCATCTATATAGTAAGTCAAGTATTTTTTCTTTACATCCATCACTTTATATATACTGTATGTTAAGTATTTTCGCTTTACAGTCATCACCTCCGTATTTACTGAATGTCAAATATTTTTGGTTTACAGCCATCACCTCGATATATACTGTAAGTCAAGTATTTTGATTTAAAGCCATCATTTCGATATATACTCTAAGTCAAGAATTCTTGGTTTACATCCATCACCTCGATATATAATGTGAGTGAAGTATTTTTGGGTTACAGCCATCACCTCTATATATACTGTAAGTTACGTTTTTTGGTTTACAGCCATCACCTTCATATACACTGTAAGTCAAGTATTTTAATTTACAGCCATCAGCTCCATATATACCGTAAGTCAAGTGTTTCCTTTACATCAACCACCTTTATATATAATGTGAGTGAAGTATTTTTTGTTTAAAGCCATCACCTCTATATATACTGCAAGTTAAGTATTTTTGGTTTCCAGCCATCACCTTCATATATACTGTAAGTCAAGTATTTTAATTTACAGCCATCAGCTCCATATATACTGTAAGTCATGTGTTTTCTTTACATCAATCACCTTTATATATAATGTGAGCGAAGTATTTTTTGGTTAAAGCCATCAACTCCATATATACTGTAACTCAAGAATTTTTTTGTTTACAGTTACCACCTCCATATAAAGTATAAATCAAGTATTTTTGGTTTACATCCATCACTTCGATATATATACTGTGAGGCAAGTATTTTTGGTTTACAGCCGTCACCTCCATATATTGTGTAAGTCAAATATGTTTTAGTTTACATTTACCACCTCCATATGTACTGTAAGTCAACTATTTTTAGTTTACAGCC
>NW_013666713.1:181854-194073 GCF_000517525.1 Limulus polyphemus | reverse complement strand
GTCACCTCCATATATTGTGTAAGTCAAATATGTTTTAGTTTACATTTACCACCTCCATATGTACTGTGAGTCAACTATTTTTAGTTTACAGCCATCACCTCGATATACAATGTAAGTCAAGTATATTGGTTTGCATCCATCACCTCCATAAGTACTGTACGTCAAGTATTTTGGGTTTACAGCCATCACCTCCATGTATTCTGTAAGTTGAGTATTTTTGCGTTACAGCCATCTCCTCCATATATACTGTAAGTTATATATTTTTGCTTTACAACCATCACCTCCATATATACTCTAAGTCACATATTTTTTGGTTTACAGCCATCACCTCCATATATAATGTAAGTCAAATATCTTTGGTTTACAGCCATCACCTCCATATATATAATAAGACAAGTATTTTTGTTTTACAGCCATCACGTACATATATACTATAAGTCAAGTATTTTTGGTTTACAGCCTTCACCTCCATATATACTGTAAGTCATGTATTTTTGGTTTATTGCCATTACCTAAACATATACTGTAAATCAAGCATATTTGGTTTACACTCATTACTTCCATATATTCTGTAATTCAAGTCTTTTTGATTTACAACCATCACCTCGATATATAATGTGAGTGAAGTAATTTTCGTTTACAGCCATCATCTTCATATATACTGTAGATCAAGTAGTTTTGCTTTACAGCCATCACCTCTAAATAGAACGTGAGTGAAGTATTTTTGGTTTACAGCCATCACCTCCATATATACTGTAAGTCAAGTATTTTTGGTTACAGCCGTCACCTTCATATATATTGTAAGTCAAGAGTTTAGTTCAGTGTCTGACTTTAAACCATATTTCCTTCAACACATGTTATACTCTTAACCCCGACTCAATGCTAAATCTTCTACAGTTTGTATTATACTTTCAATTCTGATTTAATTCTACATCTTCTATAATCCGCACTATTCTCCCCTCCCTGATTTAATACTTTGTCTGCCACAGTTCGTATTACGTTCCCAATTCGAAGTACACACCATCTTACACAAGCTATATTATAATCTCTATTCAAACATAATACTATATCACCTTCAATACTTATTATAATACCAGTGTTGATTTAATACTACATTTTCTAAATTCCATGTTATACTCTCAACTGCGACTTAATACCGTTTCTTCCCAAGACCATATTATGCTTCCAGATCTGACGTAACACTATTTCTCCTTTTACCCATGTTGGACTTCCAACTGTAACTATATTATATCTTCTACAGTCTGTATTATGCTGGCAACTTTGGCTTAACACTATATATTCTACAGTCCGCAATATTCTCTCAAATTTGAGTTGATGTCGTATTTTCCACAGTTTACAATTATACTTCCTGCTCTAGCTTAACACTACATCCTCAATAAGCCAAGTTATACTCCAGCTCTGACTAAATATTATGTCTTCTACAGTCCACATTATACTCCCTGCCCTAACAACCTATGTTACACTTCCAGTTCTGACTTAATACTATATCTTCTGTAGTCCATATTTTACTTCCAGTTCTAACTTAAAATCATCTTCTACAAGCCATATTATACCTCCAAGTTCTTACTTAATGATATATATATATACATCATAGCAATGTCATACTTTCCGCCCTGGCTTAACAACACATTTCCTACATGCCACATTACACAATCAGCTCTGAATAGTGAACACTTTTCTTTTAGCTCATAATATACTGTGAAATTAACATTATCTAACTTTGTTTTAAATAAACAAACGATATTATACTTCTAAAACACAGTTTTGTTGTTGTAATTACCGGCAATGTATTGACAGATCTCAAACGTTATTATATTTTTGCGACTTTAATGCTGTGATAACGAATTTATTAAACTAAACATTTTTTGTTGCTCTTTAAAAGTTGTTAATTTAATAATTATATAAAATTGCTATGCAACATAGTTTTAGTTTGAACGGTATGTCTGCGAACTTACAACGCTAGAATCCGGGTTTCGATACCCGTGGTGGGCAGAGCACAGATAGCCCATTGTGTAGCTTTGTGCTTAATTACAAACAAACAAACAAAAACTCAGTTAGAGGGTGGAAATATTTAATTATTACAATTCACTATCATTAAGCAGATGACTAAAGAGGTTGCTAACTGAGTGAGATATTTTTAGTTTCTTGTTGTCACCTGAAATGTTACTTTGTACTTTTTCCATTAAATCATTAAATCGTGATTTATTAATTCCTGCCGTCAATTTTGTTATTTTCTTGAAACCTTGTGGACTTAGAGAATGTAAGAAGTGGAATCCCTCTGGTGTTGTTACACTACTAATGATAATGTGATATAAGGTTTCGTGAATAGGCCAATTCCCATAATTAAATTCCAAGTTAACTGGGATCGTAAAACAATAGATAGTTCACTTAAGGGATGAAAAGAAGTAATTGTTAATGTTCTCAACCCATGGATTGTCAGAATGAGTAAAAAGACGTTGAAAATAGATAATAGTCTATTGACTTATTTAGTAAGCAAATTTTGTTTTACACTAAAACTATTTACTGGTCTTGACTGGTCATCAATTTTCCAAATTAGTTCTTTGCCAAAAAAAGGCTAAAAGCCAATGTATTTGGGTACATCAATGGGAATACAATACTTGTCACATACTCTAATTAGGTAGATAATGAAGAGAAAGCTTGTTAATGCAAGAAAATACTTTAAATGCGTTTAACTTTAAAAAACAATGTTTACAACAGAATATTCATTTGGTAATTACTTTTTCTCTAACTAATCTTCTGGAAACATTTTGTGCATTTCATGTAGTATGAGTCTTTAAAAAATGTTGATGAGGGATAACACTTTTTTGTTTATATAATACACTTTGCTTCAGTACCTGCAATGTGTATTAGTTACAATGAAACTGATTTTTTAACAGTAAGGTCACTCTGTATAGTGATATTTGTAGTCTGTAGTTACAGCAGCTCGAAATGGTGCTTACACTGTAAACAACTCTGATTCTTAATTAAAAATTTGCTTCTGTGTTAGGTAATGTACATTTGAATTTTTTGTATAGATATGATAAGTAAACAAAAACTTTAATTCTTTGATTTTTAGATAGTGATTGATAATGTTGAAATATATATTGAAGTTATCTCATTTAATAATGTTGTCACTATACCTCGAAGTGACATCACAGCTTCTCGCACAATGACAAGAGTCATTATTGAAACGAATAATGAAATAACGTGGAAATGTCACCCTCTTAGAAAATACTTCCAACTGTATGTAACATTATTTTACATTCTTCGATTGTGGATATAAATTTCCAGTATGCTTACAGATTAATTATCATAGTGCAATGTGTTCGTACTTATTAACCGCCATCTTTGAGCAATACATTGTCGCTTAGCAATAGGGTTCGATTTACATAGAACTCAATGAAATAATATTTAGAAATGATCGTTGTACTTCGGTCTAAACGAGGTGTTTAACTTACACATGATCTTTTCCCAGATTTCTATCGTGAAGATTATAGAGCATTTAAGAAAATATGCGAAGTTTAACGAGTCACGAAATATTTCATTTTCTACAGAAAGTAAGCACGATAAAAATGTTGTCAGAAACTTGTTCTCCATTTGATTTTTATTAACTTTGATGCCTCGCCTAATTTATCTATCTCGTGAATTGCCTTGCTCAACTCGTCTCTACAATGATGGATTTTACACTGAACTTACTGATATCTACTACACATCCGCTACTAACTATTTTGGGTATCGCTAATTAAATCGTCTGTCAGTTTTATAACTCATCCACACTCCTAAAATGCAGAGAAGAATTCTTTTTTCTCTTCTATAACGGGCCACAAACCACGAACCCTCGGATTCACAGCCTCTTGTTACACCATCGTCCTACAGAAACCTTGGTAACAACATACGCCTGTAGTAACAGTATTCACCTATAGAACCTTAGTAACACCATCCACCTATATAAACACCATCTTTAGTAACGCAATCTACCTGTAAAACCTAAGTATCACTGTCTGCCTAAAGAACTTTAGTAATGTTGTCCAACTATAGAACCTTAATAACAGCATCCACCTATAGTAACAGGCCCTCTGGTATTAATGTATGATATCACTCCCTCTTAAGATAGCCGAGACATGTGGTTCCACTTCGTGACCCTAAGATAGTAACAGTCTCTGATGCCACTTCTTGGCACTAGGGATACGCCCTCTGGAAGTCAAACAACTTACCTCTAGCAACTCATTCTCTGGTGAATAGCACTCACACTACGTGTTTTTAATAGTTATGCAACTTTCAGGCGTTGGCATATTACGTAACAGTTGATAACCCCAGGCGGCGGCATCTTACGTAATAGTGATGTATCCCTATGGCGGCATCCTTTGATCTCGTCATATTTTTAACAGTAAACAAGCCCTCTAACTACTAATGCAGGTAACTCAAATAAGTAAAGGCGCTGAATACTATACTAAATGTTATCAATACTATTTGTTTTGTACGACGGTAATATTATTTCATTTTATCTTTTATAATATTAATAATTATTTCCTCCACACCCTGTACATGGAACAAGATATTTCATTATTTAAATGTATCTCCGATTTGACACACCCAATATAAAACACGAATGAACTCGATTTCATCAATTTTTTCCCCGAAGTGTTTTATGTATCATTATTTCAGTGTTTTCACTTATATGTTTGGTTGATTAATGTAGATCTGTCTTCCTTAGTACATCAACTTGTTTCTGTTGTATTACGAACACAAGAAATCTGTAATATATTATGAACATTTCAATGTCTGTGTGTGTATGGAGATGGGGGAGAAATAACATCTTAGAAAATTCTCATCAAAATCTGTTTGAAACGCTTGTAATTTGCTATATGATTTTTAATAGAATATAAAGTATGCCAATAAACATAAATAGATGCTTTTTTGGTTGTCACATATTTCTCTCTCTCTCCCAACTGTATTAAAAGAAATTGCAAGTGGTTTTCAGCTCTTTATGTGTTCTTTAAAGCTGTGCATCTCTGACCAGATTATAGTTATATTTTAATATTCGAACTTAACGAACTGTGTACACATTAGTTGATTTTTGTTTTTTGGAATTTCGCGCAAAGCTACACGAGGGCTATCTGCGCTAGCCGTCTCTAATTTAGCAGTGTAAGACTAGAGGGAAGGCAGCTAGTCATCACCACCCACCGCCAACTCTTGGGCTACTCTTTTACCAACGAACAGTGGGATTGACCGTCACATTATAACACCCCCACGGCTGAAAGGGCGAGCATGTTTGGTGTGACGGGGATTCGAACCCGCGACCCGCAGATTGCGAGTCGAGTGTCCTAACCACCTGGCCATTCCGGGCCATACACATCAGTAATTAAATGTTTCTGTCAACTGCCAATGTAAATTTAAGACATTTATTCGAAGGTTTGTTAAGTCTATTTTTTTATTTTTTGGCAAAGCGACCTGTCGCCGTCCAAAATTTTGAACTGCAGGCCAGAGGAAAGTCATCCAGCAGGCAGCACCCACCGCCAACTCTTAAGTTACTCTTTATCCACGAATAGTGAGATTGACCTACAAATAAAAACGCTCCTATTGCTGACGCCGGGTTTGGTTAAGTATGTATATATGTAGAAAATCGAATGTTTTCCTATATCGGAATTAAATTATTATCTCTTATATTTTGGGTAAAATGATTAAATATTAAGTTTGATTATGATATGAACTTTATAACTGAACTAACAGCAAAAGACTCCGTGATATAAATATTAATTCAGAAAAAAAAAAGATAAGAACGCCAAGTCACGGATACATTTTTATAGTAATATCAGTTACAAATTAAGTTTGTACAACAAGGATGTTTGGACGGTGTCGCCAAATAACTAAAAGAAGTGCTAAATGTTATCGAACACGCAATGTTATTAGATGGGAACAGCTGTAGGCGATAGTACTTAGTGGGTTTTATTAACATTTCCAGCGTCTTCTCGTTTATTTCGTGGAATAAAATGAAATAATAAGAACGAAAGGTCCATAGCAAACTAATAAAAAAAAATTTCTCAGGTCATGCGCCAACGTCATAGATACTACTGACCAATCGCAGTTTTGTCCACAAACAGACAAATCAATCGAATGCGCTAACGATATGTTATATAAACACAGGGATTGCTAGAGTGGAGTACTCAAGCTCTTGAAAACTTCATACAGACCAGAATCCAGAAGGACATAGCTTCAGATAATTTCGCACACTGTTTTAATAGCCTAAGTGTACCTCCTATCTAAGAAAAATAAGTTCATCTTTCTAACTGTAATTTTTCTCATTAACCGGACTATGGGTTTGACTCCGACAAGCGTAATATTCCTATTAATGATCTTGGTTATCAAGGTAAGACGCTTTTATCATACATCACTTCTATCAGCTGTGAATCAACATTGTAGTCACAACTTAAAATGAGATATTATATCTTAAAGTTATAACTATTTAAATCGAAGGAGAGGGGATGTAAGTCAACAATTTTTCTATATGCTTGTTTTTGTTTGTGTTCTGGCTACCACGGGAATCGAACCCCGGATTTAAGGGTTGTAAGTTCGTAAACTTACTGATGACCCTCTGAGGGGAATACATATGCTTGTTAGTATCGTCCAATCTTCAGCTTTTCTTTGAGCTCACGTTGGCTTTATATCATTGTATTTCCTGCTGTAAGGTAGAAACATTTTCATTAATTCAAGTTATCACTTAAAGGTCTCCCACATTATTTACACACACATATATTTATAGTTGAATAAAGCAACAATATTATGTCTTTTGAAGGTCACATTTATTAATGCATATTGTTGTTGATATTGTGGCTAAAGCAAATATGAAATTAGCCACGCCTCTTTTTGCATCTGTATAAGAGTTCAAAACTATGACAATTTACTACAAAAAATGGAATAACATAACATAATGCTTAGGGACAAAAGGGACTTGTTGGTCCATCTTGGCTGTCTCATCCTTTAAACGAAACTAAAACTATTAATTAAATATATTAAAAATATATATATATATTTAAGCCAGCCCTTATCATTCATAAAGTTATCAAGTTTTCTCTTAAACTCACTTAAATTTACTGCCTCCAAAACAAATGAAAGCAACTCATTCTAAAGGTCAACCACCCTGTTAGAAAAATATAACTGCCTTAACTGAAGATGGCTTCTTCCTTGCCCAAATTTATATTTGTATCCTCTAGTTTTATTATTCTCGCTATTAACTACGAAAAAAGGTGATACATTAACACTATCAATTCCCTTTACAATCATAAATACCTCAATCAGATTCCCCCTAACTCTTCTTTTTTCAAGAGAAAACAATTTGAGAGATTTCAACCTCTTCTCGTATGACAACTTCTCCATCACAGGCACCTTTCTAGTAACCCTCTTCTGAACCTTTTCCAATAAATCATTGTCCATCTTAAGGTAAGGAGACCACGACTGAACACAATAATCCAATATGTGGCTAACCACTGACCTATACAATGGAATTACAACCTATGTATACTTCTATTCAGTATTTCTCAAGATACAACCTAAAATCTTATTTGCCCTACCACTAGCAACAGCACACTACTTTGATGGCTTTAGAGACTGATCAACACTAAACCAAGATCATTTTCTTTCAGGAAACTAAGGTCATTCCCATCCAAATTATTCTTATAATTCAAATTATGGTAATCAATCTGCATTATCCTGTATTTATTATAATTTAAACCCATCTGTCATTTATTTGCCTAACTCGTGATCTAAATCCTTTTGTAGAGCAGCAGCATCCTCTTTACAACTAGCAACACCCAAGACCTTAATGTCATCAACAAATTTAAGTAACTTATTGACCATTCCTTCATTTATGTCATTAATGTAAATCAAAAAGAGCAAATGTCCTAAGACTGAGCCTTGAGGTAACCCACTTGTGACATTAGTTCAGTTTGATTGAATTCCATTTATAACAACCCTCTGTTTTCTTTCATCCAGCCACTCTTCTATCCATTTAACTAACTTATCACCCACACCTACAGAGATAATTTTTACCAGCCTTTCATGTGACACCTTGTCAAATGCTTTTTGAAAATCCAGATATACCAAATCTACATCCTTACTCTCATCTACATAAACAGTAACCTTTTCGAAAAATGTAAGGCAAGATTTTCCCTTAGTAAAATCATGTTGACTATCCAGTAAAATTCTACGCTTTGTTAAATGACTATTCAAACATTTTCCCACAGTTCCCTATAATTACTGGGACAATTATTATTACCTCCCTTGAAAAGAAGAATTATATTAGCTAACTTCCAATCCTTTGGCACCTGTCTACAATTCAAGAACTTACAAAAAATAGTAGTAAGTGACTCACATATCCAATCCTTAACCTCCTTCAAACCCTTTGGTAAATATTATCTTACCAAGAAGACTTATCGTTTTTTAAACTTCCCAATATTTTTATAACAAGCTCAGAATTAATGCAATCATTTTATTCGATCCTGTTTCCAACTATCAATTGTTTAAGATTAGAAATATTGCTTAAATCTTCATTAGTAAAAACTGAAGAAAATGTAGAATTTAATAACCCAGCCATCTCATAATCATCAGATAAGAGCCTTCCTTTCACATACCTCAAAGGTCATACCCACATTGTAACATTTTGTTTAACCTTAGTGTATTTAAAGAAATCCTTACTATTAATCTTTAAATTTTAAGCCAACCTTTTTTCATACATCCTTTTTGGTGTCCTAATTTGCTATTTGACCAACTTTCTCGATCTTCTATAATCTTTTAAGTCTTCCATCATACCATTTAATTTAAATTTCTTATTTTTGCAAAGCTTTTCTTTAATAGTATTCCTTATACCCTATATGGGTCGACCTAGTTATTTACCATTATCTTTCTCCAAGGAATATGTTTATCTCGATTATTTAAAATATTACCGTTCAAAATGCCCACATTTGATCAGTGTCTCCAAATAACACAGCTGTCCAATTCACATCATATAATTGTTGTCACATCCCTTCAAAATTTGCTTTTTTTAAAATTTCTAACCAAAATATCATTATTCCTGATATTCATATACAGCAAAACACCGAACCTAATAGGACAATGATCACTTGCACCAAAATGTTCCCTAGTTCCACCCTCTCAACAATTTCTGTATCAGAAGTTAGCAATAAATCTAAAATAGCATTGTTTCTAGTAGGTTCCTTGATGAATTGATGAAGAAAACCACATTGAACAGTGTCTCCGAAAACCTTTCTCTCTCATGGTTTGATTCTAGCATTTCCAAATCGATATGCCTAAAATCAAAATCACCCACAGTTATGACCTAATTAACAGCTAAGATCTTAATCTCGCTGTAAAGTTTCTCACTAATTTTATCAGTATCATCTGGTGGTCTGTAACAAATTTCCAAATAGATTCAATCTCCTTGCTATTATGTTTTATATATTCAACTTTTACAGGATGTACCTCGCAATTTACATATAAAACACTCCTCTCCCTCTCATTAGTCTCTAACCATATTAAGCAATCTATAATCCTGTATTTCAAAGACATTTCTGTCATCAAAATCATCTACGTGTAACCATGTTTTAGCTATACCCATTAAATTAAAATCCTCCATTCCTACTAGTGCTCTAAGGTCATCTACTTTATTTCTTATACTTCTAGCATTACAATAGTAACAATTAAGCCTAACCTTGGAACTACTTCTGCACTCATTTCCCGTACTAAACTTTTCACTACATCTTATTTTTTGCATTTAGTTTATCTTGGCCCTCACCACTGTCTAGTCCTAGTCTAAAACTTCCCTTACACTTGAGTTAATAGTCCTTGCAAACGAGCCAGACCCTAAAATATTTAAATGTAAACCATCCTTTCTAAAAAGCTAGGATTCCTCTACTGATCTCAGAAGTCTAACCAGCCAATCTGCTCATCATTATATACTAACATAAATCTAGCATTTAGTCTTAGTTACCTACTTACTACTCCATCCCAACAATTACTTCTTGCAGTATCCCTAACACAATTAAGTTATGACCTTTTTCTTAAAACCCCTTGTACTTATTGATTAACTCCTCTGACCTACTTCTCCCTACATCATTAGCCCCTGCATGCACAACAAATATTGCATCATTGCAAGGGTTATTATATCCCTTTCTCTGTCAGTTATAACCTCCACCTGTGCCCATGGGTAGCATAATATAATTTTTTCTCCCTATATACCCCACAGACTATCCTATCCACATTCTTCTCTGACCCATTTGTTTTTCTTCCCTCTACTAGTTCCTCATCTACACAAGTCAAGAGCTGGGATCTGTTGCTCAATAGAATAGGCTCACTACAATTAAATTCACTACTTTTAGCTCTAATAGTAATCTTTCTAGCTTCCTGAAAGTCATTGTCAGTTGATGTATTCTTTCCATGTAAAAGCTTAAACTCCTCTTGAAATCCTGCTGCCATTTCCCACAATTTACACTTCTCTTTATCTATTGCTTCTACTTTAATTAGGATAACCCTATAACCTACAAACTCTACTAACAAATTGAGCATATTCACTATTAGCTTTCTTAAAAGTACATAACAGTCCCGAGTTCCCAAATAGAATTCACTCATTGCACCCATCACACCACCTAACAAACTGTGAATACTTAACTCCTAAACTAGTCTTAACCATTGTATTTATACTATTGTAGCTTGGGAATAAATACTCAATACCAGTAGCCTTTTGCCAACATTGTTAAGCCTACTACTTGTGAATCAGATATATTTGGTCTACATGTATTATCACAACTGCTATACCATCTGTAATTAAAAGACCTTTTTGGACTACACTAACCATATCAGCACAAAATCCAGTTCCAGAATTAAACTGACCAATTCAATATCGCCGGATTGAGAAACCACCAGACAATGATGGAAAGGTACAATAAAAGGTATACAATGCTCAGTTCAAAATAATTTCAAAAGTGAGCAGATGGAAAGTGAATAACAGGCTATTCATCTTGCTACCCGCTTAAAAGGGCCAGTTTAAACGACATTAACAAACTATCCAGCTGAAAGCCGTAACAACTATCAAGCATTGCTGATAGCTGCTTGATCCAACACGTGTGGAGTAACACAAAGAACACAGTAAAGAGGAAAGTAAGGACCTTAGCCAAACTTCTAGAAAATTTGGAAAGGATTGCCCATATATCTTACACAGCTGCTGCTCGTGAAATGTTGGATTCGTTGGTACGTGACCAAATGTATAAATGCCATAAGATATAGGAGTATGAGAGGTTGAAGCAAAATAGGCGCACATCTTTAAAAGAAAACTTTCAAGTTGCTGTAATATACTAAAAGCACCGTCTAGAAGCTATGGGATCTCAGATCTTGTTGTATTGAAACATCAACTTCAGGCACAAATAGTCTAGGAGAACTGAAAAAATTAATCAGAAAGCTATTTACACGGAATTAAGGAACTAGACACACTTAAAACACCAATCTTCTGATAAACGTGAAACGACATATTGTGAAGTACTGTAAATTAAAGCATTTATGGCACAAGAACTCCCTGGGAGCTGCTGTAATTGTGATAAATATGGCCATTACAGTCGACATTGGAAAAACCAATAGCTGCAATTAAATCAAGGAGATGATACCTTGAGGATATGTCTTAGAGCCAGACCATATCAAAGAAACAGCAAAGAGCTAATCAAATATTAAAACCAGAGGAACAAGTTGTATTTAAGGGGCGAGGTTCAGCTAGGAATAATTCATCTATCCTAAATGTGAAAATAAATTCATTATTTGTGGAAAATCGTCCAGGAGCCCATGGGTTTATTGACGGAAAAACCTTGTAGTATATTGATTGACAACGATTCTACAGCTACAATTGTTTAACCCAATTTGTTAATGGAAAGTGGGAAAATGCCTCCAGGGATGAAGAAAGAAAGGGATTGATGCAAAAAGCAGGTGAACAATAACTTCCAGCAAAAGAAAAGTTGAAAGTTACCCTTATTATAGGAAGCTTCTATGTGCCTCATGATGTGTGAGTAGTTGACATCGACAATGACATCTACACTGAGTGGTCACAAGTAAATAGACACCTAATTTAACTGATTTATGCTAAATAATTTGTGTTCACAGAGCACTATATAAATGAAAATGGTCCGCACACTAATTATCTTGTGCTACAACATGCCTAGTACT
>NW_013666713.1:177962-181376 GCF_000517525.1 Limulus polyphemus | reverse complement strand
AGACTAATCAAGATTCGCTCAATTTTCGGACAGTGGAAGGATATGGGTTTGAAGAATGCCTCACCAAGAGTTTTTGGCTCAACAGATTGCAGCCAACTGTGAAGCATGGTGGTTTCAGCGTGATGGTTTGGGTTGGTGGGAGATAGAGTTTAGTGGAGTGCGTTGGCAACATAAATTTTGCGAAATACGTCGAAATATTGGAGGAAGGACTCTTGCCACTTTATTCCTCGGGTTTCGTGGACAAGAACACAACGTTGTTCTAAGAAGATGGAGCACCGTGTCACATCGCTAGAAACACCCAAAAGTGGCAGGAAGAAAATGGTATCCAGAAGTTGCCCTGGCCGAGCCAATCTCCTGACATGAACCCTATCGAAAACCTTTGGGCCATACTCGACCGGCAAGTCAAGAAACAACAAAAAAAACCAACTTCGAAGAGCGATCTACTCCAAGTTTTGAAGCAAGAGTGGGCGAAAATCCCACAATCTAAAATTGACGAGATGATTCTCACGATGCCCCAGAGGATCAACGAACTCCACGAAGCGAAAGGAAGATCTACTAGATATTAATTAAATTATAAATATATCAATTCATGTGAATATGACTGAAAAATTTCATTTTTTTCTGAAAAGGTGGTGTCTATTTACTTGTGACCACGCTGTGTACTTCATGTAGAGACATGGATGCCAGATTTCGCTAGCTTCAAATAGCTTTACAATATATGACAAATAAATCTCTATGTGCTACATGGCAATTACTATGCTAGAGGTTGAACTTCCAGTGAAAAGAGGGAAGGTGATCATTGTAACACCAAAAAGTGGAACACTCATACCAGGAGTGTTTAGCAGTAAATCTATATATAATGACTGGGGCGTAATGGAAGAAAGTCCTCCAGTATATCTTGAAAGAACCCTCGTTTATCTCAAGAATAAAGTTGCTGTGCACGACTTTATTCGGGAAAGACTTAAATCATCCTGAGATAAAATGAAAAGTCACCTTGATATTATTGCTTATGATACCAGATTTCATCAAGATGACATGTTATGACTGTACAACTCTCGTCATAAGGAAAGACAAACTCCAGCGTTTGGTAGATGTTGAAAAGGGCTATACATTTTACTGACACTAATCTATGATCTGGTTTACAGAATGCAGAACTACAGGCACTCCATATAATAGGTCATCCACCATGATCGGCTTTGGAAGTATGTTCGTAAGAGAACGGCTATCTGGGAAACTCCAGCGAAGAATATATAAGTGAAAAGTAAACATACTGAGGAACCCGAGGTTCCTGTTGAGTCTACTTTCAGAAGATCAGGGACAAGAGGTCGTACCACGTGCATATCATGAGCATCAGAAGAGATACCACTAAAAATACTAGGTGAATGGACAGTATGTTGCAGTATTTTGTTAGGTCTTTTCAAGGGACAAAACAATCCAAAAAGATGACAATGTTGTAAGCGCTATTTTCAATGTTTTAATATATATGTTACCTAGAGGACGCATGTAGTTAAGATCTTGTAAATAGGACTAAGATCTATGAGAGTATCTTATTCATATATACAAGTAAGCAGTTAGCTAGAGTCAAAGTGCCAGTCAGTCAGTGAAGTATTTATTGAGAAAATGTTGATAATGATTGAGAATTCAGTGAGTAATCAGCAAAGCAGTTCAGTGTCTCAAAGTTAGCGCATTTATTCTGTTATTCTTTATTCAGTTACTTGGTGAGTTACATGTTGGTTTACTTATTAAAGGTAGAAGCCGGTATTGCAATTTATATTGAAACATTATATTTGAACGTAAGTGCATTTAGTTGCGGAGTGTACTTTGATAACTTACTTGTCAATTTAGGCCTACGACTGCGAGTTTTGTCAGCGTGAACGTAGCCTGTAGGAAAGATACGAGAGAAGTAAACTATTTCATTATTGTTATGTGAATTGAATCTCGCAACGTTTTTACCAACGTTTTTAATTCAAAAGTTTTGAAAAGAAACTGGTACTTTCAAGTGTGTCTTCCTTTGGGTCAGTGGTAAATTAACATACTTACAACGCTAAAAACCAGGGTTGAATTCTCTGTCGTGGACAGAACAAAAATAACTTACTGTGCGATTTCATCCTAAAAACACAAAGAAGCTTTCAATAGTTTTTTCAATGAAAGCAACTTTATCATTTGAAATATTATCAATGTACGCAGAGTTACATACAGCTTCCAGCTACTTCTGTAGCCGAGTTTAAAAATCTCAAATTTCGGGTTTATAATGGAATCTTCCGTGATAACTTTGGATTGAATTGTTATTGTTTTTTTAATACTAAGCTATATATTAGGCTACCTGCACATTATCTATCGCGGGGAATCGAACCACGGGTTTTAGATTGTAATCCCGGTAGCTTACCACTGAACCACCGAGAAACTCACAAGTTGAGAACCTCTGCTTTGTACTATAACCAATTCAATTCAATAATATGCGTCTGTGATTGTTGTGACAAAACAAAACAAATAAATAATAATTCTTAGGAAAAGGAAAAATGTGGCACAGGATAAATCGTATTAGAAGGGGGCAAAAATAATACCGTATCATCGTAACA
Source organism: Limulus polyphemus (assembly GCF_000517525.1). Taxonomy (NCBI): domain Eukaryota; kingdom Metazoa; phylum Arthropoda; class Merostomata; order Xiphosura; family Limulidae; genus Limulus; species Limulus polyphemus. Next base: position 178,797 of record NW_013666713.1, on the reverse strand, counting down.
CAGTAAGTAGTTTGAACAGTTTCTTTTCAAGCTACATAAAACAAAAAATATCTGTAAAGGAATTGAAATATCATTAACGTGAAGGGGAAAAAGTAAAGAAGTGATAGTTGTCGAGAAAACCAGTTGTTAACAGATAAATAATTGAAAACACCCAGCCTATCAGTTCCACCTGAAAATGATAGTTGTCGAGAAGGGCAGTTGTTAACAGGTAAATAATTGAGAATTCCCACCATAACAGTATCACTTAAAATGTTATTGTGCAAGAGCTACAAGTTAAATCGAAGGTATAAAGATAAAAAGGAGCAACTCTTGAATAATATATAATGTTGATATTACCTCTAAAACAATAAACACATGTACAATAATCTACCTATCAAGCACATTTAAAAAATCAAGTTATTTACCATAAATTGTTTACTTAAATTTAATATCGTGATCAGTTTCACAGTGGAAATGTTTTATTATGCAATTAGAACTGCGACGTTGCAACCACTCTTGCGGCAGAAACAAACTTAGACAACTTTAGTGAAGTAAAGCCATATAAAGTCATATTAAAGCCACAAGCTGTACTACATACCTTCAATGTACCATTTAATGACTCAAGGAATAAAACACCAAGTAATAGCTTACACAGCCTAATGTGGCTTGACAACTTTAGTGAAGTAAAGCCATATAAAGCCACAAGCTGTACTACATACCTTCAATGTACCATTTAATGACTCAAGGAATAAAACACCAAGTAATAGCTTATACAGCCTAATGTGTCTTGACAACTTTAGTGAAGTAAAGCCATATAAAGCCACAAGCTGTACTACATACCTTCAATTTACCATTT
>NW_013666713.1:170532-177780 GCF_000517525.1 Limulus polyphemus | reverse complement strand
ACAGCCTAATGTGTCTTGACAACTTTAGTGAAGTAAAGCCATATAAAGCCATATTAAAGCCACAAGCTGTACTACATACCTTCAATGTACCATTTAATGACTCAAGGAATAAAACACCAAGTAATAGCTTATACAGCCTAATGTGGCTTGACAACTTTAGTGAAGTAAAGCCATATAAAGCCATATTAAAGCCACAAGCTGTACTACATACCTTCAATGTTACCATTTAATGACTCAAGGAATAAAACACCAAGTAATAGCTTATACAGCCTAATGTGGTTTGACTAAAAGAAAACAAATCCAAATCCAACTTATTTTAAACATGTGCACTCTTTCTGTACATATAAGTGGAGGGTCCTCTTCGTTTCCAGTACATGATAGTAAGTAATATCTTCTCTACAAACACTGAGGGTAGCAGGCAAAAATCTCTATATCACAAAAGTTCATATTCAAAACGTTTACTCTCGCCAGGCTGTATATGAATTAATAATTTTTAAAAAATGTTTGGAGTTAAAGTCTGAATAAATGTTCTATCAACCTAAAATAAAATTGAATGCCTTTGGATAAGCACATCAATGATATCTAGTGTTTCGCTCACCATGTTGAAATGTAATATTGAAGACTAAATTTCACATTTGCCTTAGGTCAATAAAGGGAACCAAATATTTTAATATTTAATAACTGTCAGTCCAGAGATTGATGGGCCTGTGTAAGAGACGTTCAGATCTAATGTAGCTGCATATTATAATTCGTTTAGGCTGTAAAAACTGAGTGTACGTGAAATTCAGTTGATTTTTTATCCTTTTCCATACTAACTGCAAACATAAAAATAAAATTAAGAGAACGTAACATGCACATCAATATTTTATGCAAGTTGTATTATCATAGAAGCTTTGTAACGTAATTTCGAATAATTACTTACAACGAAAGAGAAGGTTTTCTGTTTCGTTTTGTGTTGCTTTAAACTAAGAAGAGTAAATTAAACTGATATCCTAATATCTCTCACAAAAAAGTAGCGTGATTTCTGATATCTTAAATTAAAAGTGAAAAGAAATACCTCACCTGAAAACAAATGAACATGAGGCTTTGAAAATAGCTCTTTTCAGGCAGAAATTATGTCATTTAAGAAAAGTCGTTTTTACTGCAAATAACTTCTAAGTACTACCCAATGACCGGGTTTTATTTGACTGATTTCTAGGCAACTATGAGCCAAGGTCACCCAATACAAAAATGTTCATTCTAGGATATGTACATGTTGGCAAATATTTGTCGTGCAGCTTAACTTTAAATCACGTGTCAACTAGCACGTAGAAGAAATGAGGGGGGAGAGATATGTTCCACACACAACCTCTTCTATACAAGCCGGAAAACATTTTGAAAACTAATCACATCAGAATCGCAGAGTACCAACACAAGAAAAATGCTTCATTAGAGCCTTGCAGTGTAAAGACCATGTTTTCCATCATCAAGCCACAACAACCTCGCGGATACCAAAGCAGGGCATTGGCTGAAAGGCGCCTAATAAAATAATTATGGGTGGACAGGTTTTATACAGCCAAAGCTGAGATAATTTGTTACCACCGGATCTCAGATGTCCGTTTATGAAATAAACATCTGGCATCACCGGGACCTGTGGAAATAACCTTAGAAGCAAATGTAGAGATTGGGCAAAAGGGGAAGCAGAAAAAACTCTATCTGTCCATATCTAAAGACCATAGTCGCAGATGCTTCTACATTATAAATACTGATAGAGATAGTTGAGCATTCAGTACCTTGAGGAACAACGACATTCTACATAAGGTTGGTGAATTAATCGAGCAGCACAAGGATGGAGCTGGAAGCCACAAAACGAGATCTTCTGAAACCAATGAACCACAAATGGACAGTGCCATCAACATAATATTTGCAACTGACTCACAGGTTGTTTTACGTAAAATTTAAAGTGATTGGTTCCCAAATGGATGGCAGAAAGCAAAGCAATGTGATGATAAGACCATCACCTGTGAAGGAACTTTTTATACCTCTTGCGAAGCAGCAATCCTCCACATGAGGGGTCGGCACAATCCTTCTAATAATTAACTTGGCATACTCTTATACACTGAATGGTCCTAAACAAACGACAGTCGTTTTATGTATAATATCTACAAAACAATTTACCCCAGTTTATTATTAGTCAATGATGAAACATTTCCTACGCTTGTGCATTAAGAGAAACTCTTATGAAAAGTTTACAAAGCTGAGAGAGGCACACACATTTTTCTAAATTTCTAAATTGACTTAAATTACTTTCTTATTTCTGAACTTGCTTCATTATCTGCGTAATTAAATTACAAAGAAATGAGTTTATGAATGTTATTGACAGTTGCTTACTCTGCTCGTTTGTTACCAATGTTTATAAAAAAATGTATCTAGCGCTCACTATTATAATCCATCTGAGTTGTAGATTAATTCCGTTCTGTTCTAATAGTCCCTGTTTCTATGTATGTAAATAATGTTCTCAAAATTTCAGTGTGTTGCGGTTACAGTATTTTACGTTTAAACAATATGATGTAGCTTATACATATGATTAATGTAATTGTATATACGAGTTATCAATATCATGTCAGCTGTAAAACGAAAGATACGATATACGACTGGTAGGGTTTTGTTCTGCTTGAAAACATAATTAGCTGAGAATACATAATTCATTTTTTTAAGTTACAATTGTACGTCTATTAGGTACAGACGATGAATACTAATCAAGGTTTGAGACATAGTGTGTCTAGAAGTATTCTTATTTAGTATATTCAATTTGGCCACTACTAATTGGTTTAAGCTTTAGAAATAACTAAAGCTAAAGTATTAATAAAACAAATGTGTTTAAAATTGAGAATATTATGATTTATACATATACATTAATTTTAGTCGAATATCAACGCTGTGCATGTCAGAGTAAATTAAATATATATATTCTGATTTTTTTTCTCAAGGTCGAAGCACATTTGCAACAAGTTGAAAGATCAAGCCAGATGACAGATGTTCAGATACCACAATTTGGAGGTCAAAACAAAGACACATTAGAAGCTAATAACTTGGTATTCAGAGATTATAATACGCTTCCTGGACAAGACCTGACAGGTTTGTTAAATCCTATTCCCCACCCCAACACTCTGGTTTCTGACATAAAAATACCATCTTCTCGAAAGTTTGAAGGTCAATTCCTAGCAGACGGACAAAGTTCCCCAAAGATATGTCGATCTTCCAAAACCACTCGTGGCCAACAATGTTTTGGGCATCTTACTTGGTCAAGTCCTTATTCACAACCAATGGTCCAGAAGAAAAACTTAGCTGCACTGGCTAGGAATGGACGTCTAAGTTCGTTACAGTCTTTTCATTCTAGGTTTTCAAAGAACTCTCAGGTTATTCTCGGTACAAAACAACTTGTGGATGGTTTACCACCACAGAATAACAATCCTGAACAGATCGAGTATCCGATACAGGACGATGACGAATTAGAAGACTGTGTAACAGACTACCAGGAGGCTGGGGAACAAAACAGTCTAGAAAAAGAAAAACGAAATATTAGAGCACTTGCAAGAGCCGGAAAGCTTCCCATGCGCTGGCACGGACAGCCTAATTGGCTGAAACTGCAAAAAGACGATTTTGTGTACCCTTTCCGACACATGTTCCAGTTAACTCCTTTGAGCTTTTTCATCGACAAACGGCAACCAATCGGGTACTTGCGATTCTACAAAGTTAAAACAAAGCGTTGTAAGAGATCGACCCCTGCTGGAGAATCTCGTTAATAAAATCTAAGACCTAAAGAGAACTCAGATAATCGTGTGAAATTTTATGGAATAATCTAAATTTGGGTGTTCACTTATTGCAGTTTGATGTTTTGCATAAATAACTTTCTTTAGATTCTCAATGTTTTAGTACGGGAACTTTTAAATCTCTTTCAAGTGTGGTTTTAAAAGTCTTTATCTTTCCGGTAATAATTGGAACATTTCAATCACGCACTAAAATATATACTGCTAGAGTAATCTGTATTCGTCAGTTTCAATAAAAGTACATGTTCATTCTTCTTGCAAGATATTCATGTGTCTCGTTGCACTTCATAAGAGAAAGTAGTCAGGTTTTCAGCCCTTGGAATAAAGCAAGGGTAAACGTGAATACTAATATGGCTGTGTTTCTGAAATGATTCTTCCAATATGTTCTGTTGAAGATTACGGCGGCTGGCTAAGTGGCACAGTAGAGCATTTTGTCTACACTCAAATAAATCTGGTATACCAGAGGAATAAGAAAACTTAAGGCAGCTTTCTAGAAAAAAAAAAAGACGCATACTTGGTCGATTGCTGCGTTTTTTTTCGAAGGTCCGACCATAGAGACTAAATTCAATTACAAACTTTTGGTGCCAAAGCAATATGAGTATGCGATATCCTAAAGCTGGTGGAGTAGCATATGGGGTAGCAATATTAATAAGGACTATAACTACTGTAAGCTGCATCTCTGTTAATGCTTCAATATGACAGAAACACCATCTCGCTGCCTCTTTATATGTCAAAGGCTTGGATCATTTATTACTGGTGGAGAAGCAAGATAAGGAAAACCATTGCATCTAGAAATAAGAAGGAAGACACTCTTCACAGAGAACTACAAGAAAGATTAAAAAAGGATCCCATAGAATTTCACAATACATCTATATGAGGTTATACATCGAAGACACACAGAAGGGATCTCACAGGGAGCCACCACCTCGAAAATAAGGATAAGTACTTGCTAAAACACCCTAATAATCCAAACAGATTGAGACGTGTTGTTCAAACTGTGGAGGTAAGGCAGCATACTAGAAGTCTGCGATGAAAGATATCGACGATCCAAGGAAAAGCCTTGCTGGCAGCATTCACTTTCTCGTTAACTTTATGCATCTCCTGCCGCCAAACTTGCAAGCATGGATGATCTTTTTTTCAAATGCTCGATCAAATATTGCCTTGTTCACTTTCTACTTAGCACTTTTAAATTCATTTTAACGTGCTGTAAAACATACCATTGCATACTTCCTGTAACCTGGAATTTAGACCAATTACAGTTGGGAAAATTCTACAGTCCATTCTTCTTAACTTAGAATTGTTTCTGGCAAAGCAAAAATCTCCCTAACAAGGCATTCTGTGTCACCCGTTTTCAGACCAAAACAAATAACGGTTACCAATAAATTTTCTCCTCTCTCTAGCGTTGCTGCTGTAGAGAGCGTGACACACGAACACTACTGCTTTATATGTATAAAATCATAGTATCTTCGCAAGTGTTTTCTAATATCATGCAGGGAACCTTATCATTTCATACTACCTAATTTACTTGGATACACTTACATTATATTCTACAGGTTAAAACTTATATATCTCTTCATATTACCTCTAAAAAGCAGTGCTTTATATTCATATTCTTCTATCTTGGTAACATAAGTAAAATATTTCTATACAAATCTATTTATGATCAAACATAAAATAAAAGTTTAGCTTTAAAAATGTTAAACCATGTGAACTGTACAAATGGCAAAATCTTGATCAAGACAAGAACTAGAAACAATTGTAACTCATTTTTTGTACGCAACGTTTTTTGTTTTTTATTCGCCAACACGACTACTTCAAAGTTGTGCCTGCTCAATTCACAAGCTTCTATTGATTTTATTAATAAATAAGAGGGAATCCTCAATTACCGCCCCTGTAATTTTTAGATCCCAAATTGGTCAAGAGATGCAGCTATGAGCTGAAAGTTCGTACTTGAAAAAAAACTCTGTTTGTTTGTTTGTAGTTATGTACAAAGCTACACAATGGGCTATCTGTGCTCTGCCCATCACCAGTACCTAAATCCTGTTTCTAGCCAGAGCCATTCTATGACCTGCTATGTCGCGGCTAAAAAAACAATATATGCTTTTCATGCACGTCATTGACCTTGTATTGAAAACAAAACTAAATCAACAAACGTTTTGTGTATAACTCAACATCAACCAAATCATCATATTCATTTTATCTGGTTTGTTTTTGAACCTTTACAACCGGGGTGAGGAAAAATTTAAAAATGTTTTTCTCCAGTCTTTTATTTGCCACTATATTTTGAAACATTCAAGTAAAATAAGGGGTGCACGAGCATTATTTATACCGACAGAAAAATCAAAGTAAGCAGTATAACCATAATATCCAAAGCAATCTTTACATGGTAAATACAAAAATTAATATGTGATTCTTACTGTTTCTTCTTGTTTGGTGAGTTCTTATATAGTTTACAATAAAAGCTCATAGAATACTGTTTTAAAACCTAAACACCCTCACGTAAATCTGAAGAAATATATTTACATTCCCTCCTGAAATGTATTAGAAAACCTAAAAACTTTAACTTGATAATAGCATTGTGATAAACCTTTGAGTATTTGACTATTACTTACAAAACAGTGTTCTTAATTTACAAACAATTACGTTATTTTTATGTCTGTTACGTATTACAATTTCAGCTAGCCTTAAACTGAGTTAAATTGTAATTTAGATTTAGTAGTTAAATAAATGCCGATATATATATATCCAATTTATGATATTTGCCAACAAGATAGTTTTAATTTTTTTAATACAAATATGTTTTAACATACAAACAATAACAGTTATTACAAACAATGATTTGTATACAAAAGTTTTACAAACTCACAAACATTATAAAGTCTTCTTTCTGGCCTGGAACTTCCTTGATGTCTTATCGAGGGTTCACGAAGAGCGAGTTAATTTCGAGTTGATGTAGGTATAATTCACTTAACAGGGAGCTAGCTATCTCTGTAGTTCTCGCTGATCACACGCGGATTACAGGTCGAATTTTCACCGATGACTTTAGGTAATGTTTTCGTAAAACTACTACTTTCCAATGTAAATCCACCGAAGTTAAGTGGTTTGTAATTTTCGAAATTTATAAATGTTTCTGGTCAAGTATCTGAAGTTTCCTGATTAATAAGCATTATAACAATCACAGTTATAGCTTCTGAAGTTTATAGCACATCAACTATAGCAAACCAATAATAGATACTGTTTTTTGGTGCATCGAGTTGGTTACATTTACAGGCACGTGTGGGGAGTTTCTCGAAACTTCAGTTTACGTAACAATACTGACGCTAACACTAGCGTACACGTACACACATATATTGCTGATTGTTACACTCGAGAATTTTCTACAACTTTAGAGAATAGGCGGGAGTTTTGCAATACATATCTAACAATACAAATTATGTAC
>NW_013666713.1:163474-169974 GCF_000517525.1 Limulus polyphemus | reverse complement strand
ACACTAGCGTACACGTACACACATATATTGCTGATTGTTACACTCGAGAATTTTCTACAACTTTAGAGAATAGGCGGGAGTTTTGCAATACATATCTAACAATACAAATTATGTACATTTCTACATATAAATTTAATTTAAACAAACATCGATATTAAAATAGATATATAATAATAAATTCGTCACATGTCTCATATAGTAACATAGCTAGATCTTTTAAGTGAAGCAAAAGTGGTAAGAAGCAAAGCCTTAATATTTGTACGTAGAAATAGAGAAAGTAAACATCCGAAGTTTTCTACTGGTATGAGATAAAAAGTAAGAAATGTTTTTCTATATAAAAGGTAGAAATCTGTATGTGATATTTAATTTTATTACTGTAAGGAATTTCAACTGGGTGAAAAAGTGAACTGTTGAAAAAGAATAAGTTTTTTTTCTTCTTATCTTGCCTCTTTTGGTTTTGATGGTGGTTCAGTTATTTCTTATTGTTTATAAACTATGGGTTCATCGTTTAAGAGCATATAAATAATGCTGGCTTGGATAAGAATTGGAATCACCGATAAAAAGTTATTTTTCTAAGTAAATGTAGATAATTGGAAAAACGATGAGATTCTTGGAGTTTTAATTGAGACAGGAGTCACACTAGGTGATTTTTCTAACCTTGAGCTTAGTGAAACTGTGAGTTGTGTTCGCGAAGATCATCATGGTAATGATTTCGAACTTACTAAGATAAAGCTAGAAATGAAACACTTAGAAGCTGAGAATAAACTCTTGGAAATAGAAAAAGAGAAAAAAAGTTTAGAGCTAGAGTTAGAAGATATGCACAAGCTGAGAGAATTTGAGTTGATGATGAATGGAAGGTAGGGTAATTCTGGTGATAGAGCTGACATACATGAGAGAAACACCCATGTACAGTTGCTTAATTCTGCAAAAGCGATAAAGATGTATTTTTCCAATACTGTGAGAAAATTACTTTCTGCATTACGTAAAAAGAAGTTAGCAGCATACAATAAGATTAGGAGTGCAGAATAATTCAAGTATTGTTAATGAAATCAGGTATTTTAGGAACGTATGAGTTGAGGCTTTATGAGCTGCTAGTTGAAAGGATCAAATAATCTAACTGTACTGAAGATGCTGGCAAGATAGTGGATTTGATATTGTAAGAGCAAATTTTAATAAAATTATCAACAACGTCAGTAACATGGTTAAAGAATACAAGCTAGCAAACACACGTGATGTTAGTGGATGGATATGTATCAACTAGAAAATATAACGAGTTGAAAGGAGGTGAAAATCGATCTAGTAGATCTTGTTTATTTGGAATGAAGCACAAAGCTACACAATGGGCTATCTGTGCTCTGCCCACCACGGGTATCGAAACCCGGTTTCTAGCGTTGTAAGTCGGCAGACATACCGCTGTGGCACTGGGAGGCCTAGTAGATCTACTTACTACAAACAAATAAAATTGGATCAGTGATCCCAGAGAACTGTAAGAAGAACCTTTCCGCAGAATGATTTTGTAAATGAGGAGAGAAATGCAAATATACACCAATTTTTTTATGTGACCATGTTGGGTATAAAGTTCAGTTCTGTTAGCAGAATAAGAAAAATGTAGAAAGAAGAGAGAATGCAGTGTGTTGTATTAAAGAAAGAAAAATTTCAAATAGATATTAAAAAGAAGTGATGATAGATGGGCAAGACATAATTGCTTTATTGTTAAGGAAAACTCTTGTAAGAAAAAAGTTAGTAAAGGATAATCACATTGAAATGTTGAATATTTGAAATTTAGGTAGTCATAGAGGTGGTGGATGGTATCCCACATCCGGGTTTGCTTGATAATGAGGTAGAAGCAGACGAGTTGCAAAGTACAACAGTAGCAGTGGTAACACATAGCCACTATAGCCAAATAGCAAATGAGATTAGAGAAAATCTGTAACAGGGGTAGGAGAGAGTGAGGAAATAAATCATCGAATAAATAATACAAATAATGACGAATTGTAACATACACTTAGAATAGGAAATATCGATCAAAAACGAACCATGAAATGGCAGTCAGAAAATGAGAGTTTGAATAAAGGCCACAGTGAATTCTTCGTAGAGGAATCGGGAGTACATAAACTCAGGCTGAATTATTATTAGTGGTGGGAAGGAGTGTTGAGGTATAAATGTAATGGGAATGATGCAATAGCTGATAGGAATCAAATAATACTCCCAAATAATTTAAACAGATAGTGTTAGAGTAATGGCATGATTTACTGTTGGCTGGACGCGTAGGTGTAAATGAAACGAATGAAAGGATCAGTAATAATTACTACTGGCCTGGTAAGTTTTGAGATATAAATAAAGAGCTATCCAGCATGTCACCTATCTTATAAGAGGGGCATGAAAGTATAAAGAACTTTATTTACCAGTTATTGGTGAACTCTTTATTTATGTTAATACTGAAAGTATCGGAGTAAATATTTTCTGACAATAAGTATATATATATATATATTTGTTAAAAATATATTTTATTTTTCACCAGAAGCAAGATGGACTAAAAACCCAGTAGATGTTATGACAATGGTTGATTCTACCACTACTTATGTAGAAGTAGAAGCGGTAAATTCTATAGAAGCAGAGAAAATAGAACGAAAGCTGATAGTAATATTTTCATGGGTCACGTTTCCTGAAGAATTTTTATCGAAATTAATAATACGACAGGAGTAAACATAAAACACTCTAGTCTATATAAACCTCAAACAAATGGGATGTGTGAGAGAGCAAATGAGAAAGCTAAAGCCATGATAAAAGTAATGGTGCAGGAGAATCCTGTTGACTGGGATATGATATTGTTTTTTTTATGCTATTTGCACATTGAGAAGTCCCCCAAGCTATAACAGGATTTTCACCCTTTAAGTTACTATAAAGTTCATTAGACTTATTAAAAAATAAATTGGTCCAGAAACAAAAGATGAGTCACGAAATGTGTTAGAATATATGACCAGCTCCATGCAAAGGTTAGCTAAAGGGCAGGAATTGACAGCTAATGCTACTCAGAAGAGTAAAGATAAGTAAAATTGTTTGTTGGGTACGCCTTTTACAAGCTGACGAAGAATGGTTACAATTATACTTGTCATTAAGACATTAGTATTAGGCTTATTACATTTTTAAATACTGCATTCTTTATCTAGTCCCTTAAGGATTTTAAACAATAAGAACAGTGTATAATAATAGTATTCTAATCACAATATATTTGTCATATCCGTTGCCGAAGAGGCTTATAAGTAATTTCCCTATAATTAAGCATGTTGGTAAAGTGTGATATGAGGTATATTATGTAATGGAGAAGTAATGTAACAAACGTATTGTATAAATATGTTTAAGCAGTGGTGCACTAGTCGCACCTGAAACTTATGTGATGACCTGTTTAGAGCCTGGTAGTGACAAGAGTAAACAGAAAACTTTCTTAGATCCTTATGAGCAGACATTAAAATATTTGAAGGATTAACCTCTAAGCAAAAGGAGGGAGTGCATGAAATTGTAACAGATTATGATAAGGCAAGTCAGATCTTGTTGTGATAAAGTAACCCCAAAGGAGATTGCCAAATCATGTGAGGGGAGCTCTAAAGAGGAAATAGAAAAAAAATTAAATGAAAAAATAGGGAATCTTTCAGCCCTTATTTATCATCTGTACTGTTAGTACCTAAGACTGGTGGAGTAAGGTTATGTATTGAACTGAGGAGGTTGAATGAAGTTACTATCGCCAATTACTATCCATTACTTCACATGGAAAATATGATAAATGAAGTTAGTCAAGCACAGTATATTAGTAAAATTAATTTAATGAAAATGATAATGGGAAAATAGTGGACTATTTATGGACTATTTGAGTTTAATGTAAATAATGCCCATGGGAGCAAAGAATGCTCCAGCCGCATTTAAGAGGTTAATAGAGGAGTAAGTCATAGCTTACCTAGAAGGCATTGGCAGTTTGGATGTGCACCTAAAAATGTTGGGGGAAGTACTAGACAGGATGAGTAAAGCAGATGTAACACCAAACTTAAGTAAACTCGAGCTTGTTTTAGTCTTCGTGGAGTATCTAGGTCACATTGTGTGTAAAGGATTGACTGCCTCTATGGAGGAAAAAAGTAGAAGCTATTAGAGATTGGGAGAAACCTGCAACAACGATCGGAGTTAGATCTTTTCTTAGGAAGGTAGGTAATAACAGAAAGTTTATTCCCGGGTTTGCAGAAATAGCACCCCCCCTCCTCACCACAGCTTTAACCTGTAAATCGAGGCCAAAACGTATTGTGTGGGATGATGCCAGTTAGAGAGTGTTTAAAAAATTGCAAAAGGCATTGTGTAAAAAAACAATTGTACATAGTTATAATGAGGTGTTAGCCACCATTGTGCAAACTGATACAGCTATAGGGGTAGTGCCGAGTCAAATATGTGAGAATAGCCTGGAACATCCAAAGGTATATTAAATGCTGAAAATTACTAGCACATGAGAAAGCTTTAGCCATCACTGAAAAAAGTGTTTGCCAATCGTGTAAAGGCTTGACAATTTAAGACTCTTTCTCTAAGGTAAAAAATTTATTGTGGGAACATACCATAACCCTTTAATCTGGTTGAGTGAAGAATGAAAACAAAAAAACTGCAGCAGTGGAGTCTCTTACTACAATAATTTCATTTTACAATGCATTATAGACCAGTTAATGACTATCGAAATGCAGATGCCCTCTGGAGCTTGAGTTATCAAGATAATCCAGTGACATTGCTCTATTAAAACTTTTATATATTATATATATACAGATACGGATCAATTCAGCTAGGATTAAAACTGATGTTGTGTGTGGATGTCTGGTTACACAAATTAATGGAAGAGTAAGAACTGGTAAAATTATTGATTCGAGCCCTAAAGTGTAAAGACAGAATTGTTTAATGTATTTGGAAAAAGAGGGGTGATGTGCTATGATTTTAAGTGTAAGGACATTGCTAGGGATTGAGAGAGAGAGATTAGAAAGTGGACGGATTTTGTTCGGGGATTACAGCACTTTAAGTCATTACACCAATATTCCACTCTAAAGTCCGCATTGAATCTTTCAAAACAATCAGAATCTCAAACAGTAACTGATCTTGCCAGCCTAGTTTTAACTCTGAACAATTTCGAATTCAATAACGAGCATTACATTCAGGTTAACGGTACTGCTATGGGAACCAAAATGGCTCCCAATTATGCCAACATTTTTATGGGACATATTGAAAACCAGCTTTTACAACTAAGCTCTGTAAATTACTCGCCTACGCAGATTAACTTTTTTGACGTCACTGTTTTCTAAAAGACGTAATTTTACACACCGACTTGTACAAAAATCTACAGACGGACCACAATACCTTCACTATAGCAGCTTTCACCCCTCTCACACTGAACAAAATATTACCTACAGTCAAGTTCTTGGAATACAGAAAATATACTCAGATAAAACAGACTACAGAAAACACACCAAGGATCTAAAACAAAACAAGTTAGAAAGAGGATGTAAAGATACTGAAATCGGCAGACAAGTTGAAAAGACTAACAATACTCAGCGTAAAAACATCCTACATCAGAGCAATACTAAAGTTTCAAATATGATTCCTCTTATTATTAACTATCAGTTTAAACTCAGAAACGTTTCACGAATTCTGAGAAAAACATTTTCATCTCCTACAACTCAACGATCACCTTAAACATATTTCCTGAAGTTCTCATTGTCTCCTTCCGAAAAAGCAGAACTAAAAAAGATATCCTTGTTCACACAAAATTGAATTACATGGTGGTCATCCATGTAATAAAGTCCGTTGTCAAACCTGCAAGTTCATAGAATAAACTTTAAAATATCCAAAGAAATCACTTGTGAAACAATAAAAACATTTACCTTATACAGTGTAAATAATGAAATCACCAATATGTAGGACATACACAAATAACTCTTAGAGAACGTTTCAACAACCATAAATCTTCTATTAACACCGAAAAAGATCTCCCAGTTGCTAAACACTTTAACCAACCTGGTAATTCCATTAACAATATTGCTCTCATCGGCAATGAAATAGGATTCAAAACTAAAGCAGATAGAGAAATAAATGAAGCTTATTGGATTGCTAATCTAAACACTCTTCAACCTTTTGAAATTAATTTAGAACCTGGAATCAGTGATCTCCGTTCATTGGTTTCATCTCTGTCATAAAAATAATTTTTATTCTTCGCTTATTTTTTTATAAATTGATTAGCATAATATATCTTTTTCAGTCAGTCTCCAGGTGTCACATTTACTTGACTTTAAACACTTAAGTATAGTTTTAAATATATATATATATTTAGCCATTTCTAAAGTAAAATATCCCTAACATCTTTTAACATACACTCTCGCTATCAGCTACACTGTACCGGAAATGAGATGCTTATTCTTTGTTTGTTTTGAATTTCGCGCAAAGCTACACGAGGTCTATCTGCGCTAGCCGTCCCTAATTTAACA
>NW_013666713.1:144115-162545 GCF_000517525.1 Limulus polyphemus | reverse complement strand
TGTTAAATTAGGGACGGCTAGCGCAGATAGACCTCGTGTAGCTTTGCGCGAAATTCAAAATAAACAAGTTTGCGAAACTATGCTTGTTGTTACACCCACAAGCTTCTGAAAAGCTGAAAGTGAGGGCAGTGCCCCTAATTTTAGGTAATCTAATACAAATTATTATACAAATGATGGAATAAAATATGGAAAACTGTGGTATACTATATTACTTAATATTGTACAGTAAAATAAATTAACTTAGAAGTAAACAACTTATTACACAAACACATAAGTACCATGAGAGTATTTCAAGCTGGCAGCTGGTGTTTATGTGTTCCCTAATTAAGGTATACTATATTATTTATTTATAGTTACTTTGATTAACAGTATTACTTATAATATTTAGTATATCGAATGCCATTACTTTTTATTTTGAGGTATTGTTTATTATTAACCTTTTATTATAAAGATTGTTTTGCATTTTAGCTTAATATATGTATTTAGGACTAACCTAAATCTTCTAAGCTGGCCAAACCTCATGAGATATTTTCAGGATTACACAGGTACCCAACTGATGAAACACTGAATTCTAATCTTTATAATTAGAAACGTAATAAAAGTATATTTAATTAGCTATACTTATTGTCAGGCTGATAACTTTTCTCTAAGTAAATAGCTTACTCTGATCGGAAGTTTATATCAATTAAACCAAACAGGGCTATATTTAAACTACGATACTTATATTATGGATTTATATAATATTAATATTAGGATCTTAGAAAATAAAGCTTGTATTAGTTTCGTATAAGAATTTAGTAATATCAGAAAGTTTTCGACAAAAGTGATTTTCGACTTAAAATTATAAGTAAAATTATTCAGACTTATTTTAACAAACAATGTACGTCCACAGATATAAATTTTACTGTTGGTAAACAGAATGTGGCTTTCTTCATCATTTATAGGAGCGCAATCTTTGAAATAAAAAAAAAAACTTAATTGAATACCCAGAAAGATATGTTCACAAGTTCAGGTAATCTTTATATTAAAACGGATATGTACAATTAAGCATTTCTTTAAGATGAGATAACATAACAAGATTGCTGACTTCTATGGTTGAATTACGGATTAAAGGGTCTTTTAACAAATAGGCTTGGACCAGAATTAAGTGAAACGAATAGAGCTACAGAATTACTTTTAATATTACAGATGTCTCTACTTGTCATTTCCAGTTTGAGAATTCTTGATTTTTAGTGCAAAGCTACACAATGAGCTATCTTAAGGAGAGAATCGAACCTCAGATTTTAGCGATGTAAGTCCAGAAATTTACCGCTGACCTATCGAAGAACCTGTTTTAAGATATAAACTCAGAGTGAGTTTGAATTATAGTTTGTGTACTCGAATTTAATGAAGTAGTAGGTAAATTTCTTAGTGTATTATTGTGTTCTTTTTGGTTTACTTATGCGTTTATGTTGTAAGAGTTAAGTTTGTTTTGGTGCTAAATTAATCTATTTTAATAAATTTAAATTTACATCATACTGCCAACATCGTGTAAACCGTCGTCTGTCACGACTAATAGTGCTCATTGGACATCTTAATATAATTAAGTTTACATCATAATGCCAACATCGTGTAAACGATTTTCAGTTTAACGACTAATGACATTTAACGACATTTGTACTAGTTTAAATGACAACAACTTCGGTTGAGTTCTTGAAACTTATTCAACAAGGTGACATATGATAATTACTTTAAGGTCTTACGCATGTGTAATGGATACAAATGGATAACTGACTAAAATTTTATCAAAACGTGGCGCCAAAAGCAAAACATCTTAAAGTGTTGAACTATAATAATTGATTAAATATACACTTTATATGTACAAACCCTGACCCAAATATAATATCTAATATTGAAAAACTCAAGTACCAAGCTATAAAATAATTAAAAAGCTGTATCTTAATGTTGTTTAGGGTTTTAGGTTTTTATTGTATGTTTTCTTTCACTTTTCTAGCTTCCAATGCAAGTAAAAACAGTGCATGTGTTATTCAAAACAAAGAAAGTCGTTTTATCTCCACAAGTAAATTAGTTATTTAGAAAAATAATAGATTAATTTTCTTAAGAATGTAAACAATAAAAATAAAAACTACCTTCTTCAACTCAGACAAAGAACAAAAAATTCACCGTTCGTAGACTTTTATACGAACCTGAGTCCGGGTTCCGACATCTGTTAATTATTTTCTGCTACCTAAATTTTCAGTCGGGATTTCGAAAACTCTAAAAGACAATAATGAATATTTTGATAATGAGAAAGTCATCAAATGGGTAATATAGGAAAGTAAAATTTAAATAAAAATTCTTCACAAAGAAGTCAAACTGTCTACTGTAACAAAACGATATTTCTACCAGTTAGACAATAAAGACAAAAAACTGTATAATATAGCTAACTTCCTGTTTGTTGTAAAAAATATAGAATAAGTCTGACAAGACGATCTTTCGGTGTGTTCTACTTGATAATAAAGTCTGGGGCTAATGGTATATAGATAGGATGTCTCTTGTTACCACTGGCCGTCTTGTTCCTGGGGAAATTATTCTTTGGTAGGTGGTCGACTGAATCCACTGGTTGTTTCATTATTAATAATCTCTGAAAGCAGTCTCGACAGAATTTCCGGGCTCCTTAGAAACTTAAGATTCCGCTAACAAACTCTTTCCTTGAGTTATCTAGTTACTCGTTCTCTCACCGACTTACTTCCAAAGACAATCATGATGGATGACCTTTGGCTGGGATCTTCTCTCTCTTCCAAAAACTTACTTATCTCTGATGTATGTCCTCGAGAACTGTTCAATCATACTCTGTCACCTCCTATTTTATCAGCAGTTACAATATTAACATAACTATATTTCACTTTATCGCGGACCAATTCAAGTCTTTACTGGATAAAGTCATGTATGACATATTTATTCTTCATATCGAAGAGAGTTCTTCCAATCACCAATCCCACATGATATGCTGCATTAGTTGGTAGCACTATGCTCCAGTCACTAGCTGAAGAAATATTGTTATTAACTCCTGGTATAAGTAGCTTACATCTTTATGGTACAGTGACCGCCATTCTTGTTTCAACTGGACGTTCACTTTCTTGGGTAGTAATTGGCATGTAGTGAACATTGATTTCCTGGTCATAGACTATGAAGCCTTGCTAACATTGCATTCATGTCTACGCATTAAGTCAGTTCCCAATATATATACTTTTTCTTAAATAATGAACTTCATCACTGATTCGTTGTAGATAGAATACTGCCAGCTGAGCTTTGTCTCTGATTTGTTGTAGATAGAATATTTCCAGCTGAACTTCGTATCTGATTCATTGTAGATGGAGTATTTCCAGCTGAACTTCGCCTCAGAAGTTCAACTAATTCTTGTTGTCTTGATGTTTCTTTCGTTATTCCTTTGATTTGGTTAAATTCTCTCTCCTTATCTTGATGAAAGCTATTTATTCCTTGCAATCTTCGCTGCATTGGCCAGGTTTTACACATTTATAACAGTTACATCTTTCTGGATTTTTTTTTAGAACTCTTATTCCGCACAGGCCATTTTTACAGTTCCTGGCAAGTTACATTTTAAACATATATTAGCTTGTGTTTATTTCCTCTATTCTGTTTAACTACATGTCTGGTTAATTCTTTCACTTCTTCTAGACTATTGTTAGAGGGAGTTAACATTTCAATGTTTTAGGATATGATATCCATGTAACTTCTAGATCATGCCTTTATTAGTTCATCTGTGACCTTAATGAATTATAATTATGCCGCCAACTGCAGGGCTTCCTTTAAAGACGGACAGCTGCTTTGCTCCGGTTTACTTTTCATATCCTCGTATATTATAATTATAGAGTCTATAAATTGGTCACGTGCCGACAAATGTATTATTTCACGAGGATTGTCTGGGTTAGATAATTAGGAAAGCCTTTCCAAACCTTCTACAAGTTTCGCTAAGGTCTTTTCATTAATCTGCACCCTATTATGGAACTGTGCTTTGAATACTACTAGTTTTGCATTTAATAACTCATTTACCAGACTTTTTATTCTATAATGGATGTTCTTTTTAAAATCAGTGATGTTCTTTTCTACTTTGTTGTTGTGTTTCTCTAGTTCAATCATTTTTCGTGCTTCGCTTTGGACTTCGTCATTGTCTTTATGCATTTTGTCAAACTTATTGTTATCATCCTTCTGTACGCCACCATAACTTCATTGATTTTATCTTCAGTCAGATTTATTTTGGTTTTTAATTTTTCTTCAAATAGCTCGTCTCTTTCTTTTAACTCTTAAATTATTGCCCCTTTCTTCTAATTTTCTATCTCTTTCTTCTTGTTCTTCTTTTCTTTGTTTTACCATGTTTCTTATTCCATTATGTATCCTTGTAGTCACCTTAATGAAAGTTCAAGTTCAGTCAAAATTCTGTTTCATTTTCACCAGAAATAATGCCCTATTCTGACACTGGTGTTGTAGTGTAGTTCTTTTGTTGGAGGGATCTTTTACATAATGCATCGTTCAGTCCACATAAAGATAATAAATAACATCGTTATTTAACATTTCTACAAAGCTGAACACTTGTACTGCTGTAAATGTGCAATAGGCTTACGTTACAAATGACGTCAAATAACATAAAGCAAACCTATTTATATAAATTAACTGCGATAACTAACACACTAACTCTCTGTCTTGAAACCTCCACTCTATTAACTGTGTCATATGCATAACTTACTTTCGAATATGCTATTACACCTTACGTCACACCTTTAGAACTTTAAATTTAATCTATTTCTGGTTAGTCGTTTAGTAATTCTCATATAACACTGGTTGACAAAATCGAACTTTTTTCTTTCATCACAATTTAGGTAATAATTACACTTTAGGATAGTTAACGCTACAACTTTATTAATTTTTCAGTGTAATTCCCATAAATGTTATACACATCATACACTTGGTTAAATTTATGCAGTACACGCTTATGAAAAATAAATGTATAACAACTTAAATTGGATCGGTTTTATCACAAAACTTAACGTGCTAGATGGAAACCAAAAACACATTTGGAATCAGCGTCCCAAGAGCTATCTAGCCAACCTATAATTATATCTATCGAAAATGACTTGTTGTCCAGTGTTGGTGACTTGTTTTATAATTGTGATTTTAAAACATTTTAAAGAATAGTTGACAGAATAGTTCATAATTATCAGAAAAAAAGCGGAGTTTTAGTAAACTATTCATATATGAAGTTCCTACATATCTTTCTGTTATAATTTTGTCGCATATGGGTAAATATCTTTTGAATATAAAAACATCAGTTAAAAATGTATTTCCTCAAATACAGATTAAATATACTTTTAAACCTGTCGTCTACAGTTATTTTTAGGTTTAAGGTCCGTATTCCTTCATTTAAGTTATGAAATGAAAACAATAACTTTACTTCTAGCATGGTTTTATCAATTCCATTAAAAGAAAACAGTTAACTCGTGTGAAAGAACATACAAACTGAAGATCCACCATTAGATCAGGTGTAGAAAAAGTCCTAGATGAGTGTGACGTAACTATCTATTCAAATTATTTTAAAATCTTAACAAGGGCAAATGATGAACAGAACCTTCGTGTAAAATGGAGCTTACGCATACATAAGCTAAGGTCTGAAATTAAACTACGCGTATAATTTACCCTTGGTTATATAACATATACTCGTCATTTTTGTAAAGGAGATAATGATGGTAACATTCATGATTTCCGGATTTATTTGGTTTTCAACTCAATTTCTTTAAACGACGTAGTCAGATTTGTTTCTTTAAGCCTATTGGTTAATTATTTTATCAATATAAAGTGAAGTAAAGTCTTTTTCTTAAAATTCTTAATAAAAGAAATATAAGAGATCTAATTAACTTTTACATAACATTATTACTTTTAAACTTATCATTTTATAGGTGTTAATTATTATCCTAACAGTGACAGTTCATATCTGTGTTTTAACAAAATTTCGTTTATGAAAAAAGGCTGAATTCAAAATTGTTTTCCTTTTAAAATACATACAAATTGACGATTTTATTGATTTGAGTAATGAAATGTTATTTATTATACCACTGTCATACAATAAGTTGAAAATAAAAACTACTATGCAAGCACAATAATATTTATATCTGTTACTACAGATATGCGACAAATATAGGAGATACAATGTTAATAGTAATTGACCTCAACCACTGAGGTGTCATTATGCTTTTACCTATGGTTATAGGATTGAAACGAAGGCTAAAATGTCAACAGTACCTATTGACCTAAGTATCTTTTACGTCTTTACGCTGCTCATTCAGGTATCGTACTAGTGTTGAGGCTATAATGTTAACAGTAGTTATTGCTCTACACGTCTTACGTGTCATTATGCTGTTCCTACACAGGTATATGACTAATATGGGGACTAGAAAGATAATAGTATTTATTTAACTAAACGTCTTAGGTGTCATTATGCTATTAATTCAAGCATGTCACTTATATGGGAGCAATAATGTCAACAGTATTTATTGACATAAACATCTTAAGTGCAATTATGCTATTCATATAGGTGTGTGACTAATATGAGGGCTATAATGTCAAGAGTAATTATTGAAATAGACGTCTCATTATACTGCACCAACAAGTATGTGTGTGATGTGGGGTCTACAATATGAACAACATTTTTGTATATTAAACGTCGTTATGGTATTACTATAGGTATGTGTATAGAATTACGGCTAGAATGACAGTAGTAGTTATTGTCCTAAAGGTTTCATTTGTCATTATGGTTTTTTTTTAGGTGAGAGTTAGAATTTCAACAGTAATGACTGACCTAAGCATCTTCTGTGTCATTCTGCTGTGTCTACAAACACGTGACTAACATGGTAGCATTTTCGGTCCCAAGGTTTGCACAAAAGTAGAATTATTCACCCTCCCCCTTGAGGAACCCGGGAATTTCCCCCAAACCCCTTCTCCTAAATTGCTAAGCTCAACAACTTCTAAATGGTATCAAATGAATTGTCTTGGCCTCAAGGTTTGCACAAAAGCTATAGTTTCCACCCAACCCCTTAGGAAACACGAGTATTTCGCGAAAACATCTCTATAGGGATTTCCCGACAGCGATCCCTTGATTTGGCATTGATGTTTATTAGAGCACGGAAATATGTAGGCCTACTGATTACTGTTCGCAACTTGGTTAAAGAAATTAAATTTGCATTATAGTGGCAATGATCATTAAACTGAAAAAATGCAAATCAGTAATTCAAGCATTAAATTTATATACTAGCTTTCTCTGTAAATGTGGGCCTTAGAGACCCACGGGTTCGCTAGTTATTGACATAATCGTCTTAGTGTCATTATTCTGGTCCCACAGTTACGGGATTAACATAAGAGCCAGAATGTCGACTGTAATTATTGACATAAACATCTTAGGTGTTATTTTGCTTTTGCTACATGTATGTGACGAATATGTGAACGTGAACAGTAATTATCGAAATAAATGTCATTAATATTAATGTGCTGTTTCTATAAGTGTGAGATTAATATCGTGTCTAGAATAACAAGAGTACTATTTGACTTAAGCATATTAGGTGTCATTACGTTTTTCATTCAAATGTGAGGCTTGAATGCCAATAGTAGTTACTGACGTAAATTAAACGTCTTAGGATTCATTATGCTGTTCGTACAGGTATGTTATTAATATGAGGGTTAAAATGTCAACAATATTTTTGGACCTAAAGATTTTAGCTATTATTATAGTGCTCCTACAGAGATGTGATTAATGTGGGTTCTAGAATTTCAAAATTATTTATTGACCTCAGTCTCTGAGGTGTTATTATGCTGTTCCGACAGAAATGTAAGTAAATTTGGAGCCATAATATTAACATTATATTTTGACCAAAATGGTCAGGTGTCATTTCCTGTTCTTATAATATATGACTTCAATGAGACGAACAAGGGACTCAAATGTCAACAGTATTTACTTACATATACGTCCTAAGTGTCATTATGCTGCTCCTTCAGGTATGTGACTAATGTGAGGGCTATAAGATCAACATTAATTTTTAACCTTAACATCTTATGTGTCATTATGTTGTTCTTTCAGGTATTTCAATAATATTGGGAAGTGGAGAGGGTGTGAACAATAATTATTTTCTTCAACCTCTGGAGTGACAATATTTTGTTTCTAGAGGAATGTGATTAATGCTGGAGCTGTAATATCAACAGTATTTATTGACCTTAAATGTCTTAATTGTCATTACAAGCTATAATGCCAAAAGTAAATATTAATCTCAACTTTTAAGGTGTTATTATGTTGTTAATTTAGTTACTTAACATGTTTATGAGCTATAATATCAACATTAGTTACTAACCTAAACATGTTAAGTGTCATTACGTTATTTCTACAGTTATGTGACTAATACAGGGACTATGATGTCAACAATGATTACTGACCTAAACATTTACGGTGTTAGTACTCTCTTCCTACAGGTATGCGACTAATATGGCGATAGAATGTCAACAATGATTACTGACCTAAACATTTACGGTGTTAGTACTCTCTTCCTATAGGTATGCGACTAATACAGGGACTGTAATGCCAACAATGATTACTGACCTAAACATTTACGGTGTTAGTACTCTCTTCCTATAGGTATGCGACTAATACAGGGACTGTAATGCCAACAATGATTACTGACCTAAACATTTACGGTGTTAGTACTCTCTTCTTACAGGTATGCGACTAATACAGGGACTATAATGTCAACAATGATTACTGACCTGAACATTTACGGTGTTAGTACTCTCTTCTTACAGGTATGCGACTAATATGGCGATAGAATGTCAACAATGATTACTGACCTAAACATTTACGGTGTTAGTACTCTCTTCCTACAGGTATGCGACTAATACAGAGACTATAATGTCAACAATGATTACTGACCTAAACATTTACGGTGTTAGTACTCTCTTCCTACAGGTATGCGACTAATACAGGGACTATAATGTCAACAATGATTACTGACCTAAAGATTTACGGTGTTAGTACTCTCTTCCTACAGGTATGCGACTAATACAGGAACTATAATATCAACAATGATTACTGACCTAAAGATTTACGGTGTTAGTACTCTCTTCCTACAGGTATGCGACTAATACAGGGACTATAATGTCAACAATGATTACTGACCTAAACATTTACGGTGTTAGTACTCTCTTTCTACAGGTATGCGACTAATATGGGGATAGAATGTCAACAAACATCATTGACCTCGACATCTGAGATTTCATTATGCTATTTCTTCAGGTATGTGAATGATTTGGGGTCTGTAATGACAACAGTAACTATTGACATAATTATTTTAGTTGTCATTATGCTATTTCTATAGGCATGCGTGTAATGTGAGGACTAGAATTTCAACAGTTATTATTCATCTAATTATTTTAAGCGTGATTATACAGGTATGAGAATAACATGTATCTAAAATGTTAACAGAATTTATTGACCGAAACGTCTGAGGTGTCATTTTGTTATTCTTACAGGCATTTGACTAAGGTTGGGGCAAGAATTAAACAGTAGTCATTCTTCTAAACACCTTAAGTGTCATTATGCTGTTCCTACAGGTATGCGACTAATATGGGGGCTAGAATTACTGCCCTAGGTGTCTTTATGCTGTTTCTAAAGGCATGTGACTAATGTGTAGGCTATAATTATTGATCTAAATACCTTTGGTATTATTATTTTGTTCCTACATATTTTTGATTTATATGGGAATTGGAATTTCAATAACATTTAATGACCTAGACGTCTTAGTTGTCCTTTTGCTGCTCTTGCAGTTCTGTAAATAACCTGTTAACCTCAGGAAATAAGTTGCGCTAATTACTCGTTCTGGTCTGTTTATGCTTACCTTTAATTCATTCTCTTTCTTTGCTTTTCTGTTTCATTATGGTCAGTTACTTTTCTGTGTTGTCTGAAAATAGTGGTAAGTAGTTCTAGGTAATTGCTGGCTTCAATACCTACATCTACCCCTATTATTTTAATTTGATTTCACATGCGAGACTTACAAACAGCTGTAATATGTTGTAGGTGGTGTATCTCCTTTGCTGTGAGAGTCCTACTGTAGAAATAGCTCTCCTACTGGTGTACATTTTACCTTTCACACTATGTGAGTTTTACCCTAGGTTCATTGTCTATTCTCTATGTGCGATACTCTTTGTTTTTGGATTACTATTTGAAATATTATATACATTTATATAATTTAGCTGTTACTTAGACGTGTGTTATATTCCCGTTGGAATACGCGGTACCCGAAATATTCAAAATGAGTTTACAATTCTCAAAATTCTCTTAACAGAATTTTGTACTCTAAGTCACATGCTTATTCTATTTCTCAATTTTTCCTGTTTTTTTTTTTCTACGAAATTGATTTCTCTTAATAATAAAGTTCTTAAATTAATGACGACATTTTTGTTTTTGAACAGAATTTCCTGAATCTATTTTGTCCTGACAACTAAATAGTGAAAGTAAAGAACAATTTATAACAATATCTCAACCACATTATATCTTCCGTATCCAATGCCTTTCGCTAATTCCTTAGCTCATTAACTACGTCAGATTTTAATTGAAAACGATGGATTTTAAATTGTGACTTATATAATGCGACTTGTATCATGACATTTATTAGAGAGATATTCGACGCTTTAACGTAAAGTAACCACTCTATCATACGCGACGAACAAATTCATCGGGGATGGAAAACTGATTTCTGGTTTACTGTTGTGAACAATGAAAGCTGACGGAGCACCGTAAATCAATATGCATAATATTTGTGATAAAAATATTATTCTCACACAGTTCTGATTTGAAATTATTCAAAGACAATACAAATCTCATTTGATAAGAACATGATTTTTATTCCATATCAGGTTTATTGATTTTCGAGATGGTCTAATGCATGTGTTGAAGTTTCAGAGTTAATACATATAAAATTAGGTTTTGAAAAGTAAATATACAGTAACATAATGGAGAGGAGATCTAATTATTTTTTCCTTGAATTCCAGCATTTTCCTGTAGTTTATTAGACTTTTCATGAAAATGAAGTCACACTTCAATAAAATTATAATGTTATGAATTCGTCATTATTTATCAAATTAACGTTATTTCCCTTTGGCGTGAAAGCTAGCTTGTTTAATGTTTCACATATTTATGCTGTTTCATACCGGTTGAAGATTAGCTAACTTTATCTTTTATCATGATCATGTTATTTTTACTTTGGTGTGAATATTAGCGAATTAAAGCATTTGGATTTCAAAAGTGTTGTATATACAAAATTGTTCAGTTTAAGAGTTATTATTTAGTGATTTAATATTTAATTATTATTTAGTTTTCATAACAAAAGTGTTAAAAGTTAATCATTTTAGAAGGGATAGTTATGACAAGTTTCGTTACGTAAATTGGTACGAGTCGTATGTTGTGTATGCAGTTTAATTGTTGACGTCATCTTACTCGAAGCTTCTCATTGTGTGTGATATTATTGTCACTAGAGAGCTAGATATTTCTAGAGTTTTCTGCCGCATGTTATAACTACGTGCAGATACAGAGAGGAAGTCAAGAAAGCAGGTTAAGTGAGAGAAATAATTAGACAATTCTAGACTGTTGAGTGATTAGCGTTAGCAGGCGATTTCTAATGTGAGTTTCATAGTGGTATTTGAACAACAGAGATAGGAAAAAATAATTTGTCTTGTCAACTGGGTTCTAAGGTAACTGAACAAGGCTGTGTGAAATTTGACAAAAAAAAAAGACAATTATTCAAAGTTCTATATACAACTGTACTAACCAAAAGTTAGTTAAAGAAGTTAGTGAGAAGACGTTAAAGTAAGTTAGTGAAAGTGAAGTTAGACTGTGTGATTGTTAGTTTAGCCATAACGGGCAATATTTAAAGTGAGTTTCATAGAAGTATTGTAATAACAGAGATAAAGAACAAGAATTTGTCTTGTTAAAGGGTATTCTAAATTACTTGAACCCGCCTGTGTGGACTTCGACGAAAAGGAGACAATTATTTAAAGCTCTGGATACAACTGTGGTAACTAAAAGTTATAGTGGTGATTTTGAAGTGTGTTTTACAGCTTGTATTGTAACAACAGAGATAGAGAAGAATATTTCGTCTTATCAATTGGGTTATAAACTAATTGAACCAGCCTGTGTGGACTTTGGCAAAAAAAAAGAGAATTATTTAAAGCTTTGGATACAACTATTGGTAACCAATGGAGTAACGTAAGTGAATTTATCACTGATTGTATTTTGATAACAGAGGAGAGGAGAAATAATTCATCCTGTCAATTGGATTCTAAACTAATTAAACCAGCCTGAGTGGACTTTGACGAAACAGAGAATTATTTAAAGCTCTAGATACAAATATGGTAACAAATAATGTAACGAATTTTTGTACATTCATTTGACTTGTTTTGAATATATTATTTTAAAACAACTGGATTGTGTGCTGTCCGTTTATTGTTGAAATTTATCGCCAACAAGTCACCGATACCTGCTGTAAAGAATCAGCAGCTCTATAAAAACATGACAAGAAATATAATCAGTTACTGGGTAGTCTATAAGTTACTAATACATGTTTTTAAAGCATAATTTTTCCTTATGCTGTAGTGAAAAGCAAGACTGGCAACAAATCAACCAATACCCATGTAGCTAGCTGACCCTGACCTCTCTGTGTATACAAAAATATACTGAAACTTTTCTGACACCATATAAACTTTTCTGATTGTTAAGGATCGCTTTTAAATAAAATGAGAACTAATATATAACGTGATGTAATTAGTACTAAATATCACAAACTGGGTTGCAGAAATTTCGAGTAATTAAACAAAGACAACTCTACACTTGGGCTTATGTCTAAGTAGTTCCATTAAACCTAGTATTTTTTAGTCTAATTGTATGGTGGGTTTATGATGTTTTAACTAGCTTCATTTTGATTTATAAAAACTCTACATGTAATGTTGAAATTCATATCTGTCTAGACAAAACTACATTAAGAACCACAGCAATGACAGATCCCCGTGGGAGTTGTTGAGAACGGAGGCTGCTCGTGGACATATTTGACATAACATTAATCACTCTGACATTGCGATTAGCCTTTAAACACTCACTTTGTTAGTAAGAAACTATGATGTATGAACAAAATCTGTGAGGTGTCCTGCTGAGAGCCGGCGAATCCCTTGCAAAGATGATGAAAGGTCCCTGGGGGGTCGGACAACTGGTGACCTGCTCTTTTATTTTTTCACGAACACAAACAGCGAAATCTGTATGCAAAAACATTCATGATTTGTGTGGCTTGTAATCAAGCCACACTATACAAGAAACGTTGGGTCACACCTCCATCAAGCTTATACCGATTAATTGATCTTCATTAATACGCACTGCTGTTGACTCTACAGTAAGATTTATATACATATGTAGTTAGTGTACGCAAGAATATAGAACATCTATACACAGGTACTTCGCGGGCAGGTGTGCATTGCTTAAGAAACCAACCCTAACCTATTCCTAACATGATATTATAAAAACATTGTATTGCTGTTTTGAATCTGTTCTGAAAATTGAAGAAATGGAAATATAACAAAAACAGTGATTAAAACTGGCTTATGAATACAGAAAATAAAAATTGAAAACTCAATAATCCTTCATTTCATCTTTTTGTTGATTTTCTTTATAAGTTAATACACACAAATGAGTTAGTTAATTGAGTTGTTGACACTCTCCGGATGTTATATTTGTCAATAATATATTTATTAATCTTGAGTAATGCGCAGACAGGCGAAGCTCTTCTTCAAGATGCCATGTTATCACTGGTATTGTATTTTGTTTTGATGAATTTTATGTGAAAGTTATCAGACTGATTTGGTATTGCAGAATAATAAGATATCAGTATTTTAAGTAGTTATTTTCGATTGAAAAATAAATATCCTTAGTTTCATAACATTGTACTTATGTAGAGAGAGAGAAAATAAAAAAGAGAAGAAAACAGTACAGCAACAATTGATTTTTATTGATTTTGTATTTAATAAGGAAAAGCTGCCTTCGTACAGCTTGCTGTAGGTTACAAATGATGGTTTATTATGAAAAACGTTATAGGCGTGAGCATACAAACTTGATCATAAGCTTTAAAATATAATTAAATTTTACACATGATATTTGAATATAGATGCTTAATCTGATAGGTATTGTGTATTCCCACCAACATATGGATCCTGCTTCACTCGATATCTCTTCTTGCAAGATAAGTTCTACCATTCCAACACTGTAGTTTTATTTGTCTGTCCTATATAGAAATTGGAACAAAAATTTGTTTAGTTGCACTGGAGCAGTGTTTCACAACCATCTTGTCGGTCCGTGTGATTTCGAAAGAGCAAATAAAAAACAAAAAATAAAGATAAAAACTTACAGAATATCCACATGTAAATCGTTATGGTTTTCCTTGTATTTCGACAGTTTAGAGAGGCAGCTAGCCAGTCCCTGGTATCGAAAAGGTTGAGAAACGGTATGATACTTCATTTTCATTTTCGTCCGTTTCAAAACAATTTACGAATATGTGTAAACAGTAAATAAGTGTGTCAAACAGACTGATAATGGACCAAAGATATTCGGTTCTTTCAATCAAATGTTGTACACCCACAAGAAACTTAAGTGTTGTATAACTAACTTTTGAACCACCCTTTATAAATACATTTCTTATCTTGTTGTGATATCAAGATTTGCCCGTTGAATGGTGTGTCCACGATCATTTTAATAGAGGAAAGCAATCTGGAAGGACGTAAAGTGCTCGTTGCTCAACACCATACTCTATGAATGTAAAAATCTAGTGGAACCACATATAAGTACTGCCAACTCCAGTTTTTTGGCCCCAGTTTGCGCATGCTCATACGGTAGTGCTATGCCCAACAGTTCTGATGAAAACAGTGCAATATATACTACAAGCGTTTGAAAACCGTGTGCCATAATCAGATAAATACTTTTGTAAAGTTCAACTTACATAGAAAAGAAAGATTATTAACTCATCTTACAAGCTTCTAATCAGAAGGTTTGTAGCTGATACACTACTGCTTTGTAAAAGCCGATGCAGTTTATGACGCCATATCGCTAGGAGGTAGGCTTTTCTGTGCTAAAGTGGCTAGGCAAATTAACTTGTCTGAAACATCTTATGAGTTGTTTTAAAAGTATTAACAGACATTAATAACACCGCGAAAGACACTTGCGTACTGTAATACGAAAACTCAATATTGTTCTGATCTTGTGCATTACAGTGAGCGACTGTTTTTGTTGTTATTAATGGCTGTTGTTTACCGCCACCAATTTGGAATAGATGGCTCGCTAAAATATCTCCATTTAAACGTCTACATTTCTATGCATACCTGCCTATATTAATATATTAGGCTATGTTAAGGCCTTCCGAGAATCCTTTTTAATTACTTGACATGGAAACTGCTTGTGGTAGTTTGATGAATGATTTTTGTACGACCTAAGGCTTAGAGCTCAATATATACAGTAGATTAGAACAAGCAGCAAACTGGCTAAGGAACAAGGATACATATTTATTTATTACTTTGTGACTTGGAGGCTTTCTAAATAAACTTCCATCTTCCTTGCTGTCAAGTGAGTTTTTATATTTTAATTCTAATTGCATCAAGACATGTCAAATATACACGTGCAGAATTTATATTGATGTCTTGTCTGGTGAGAACGATGTAATATTCAGAGAATTCCTTAGCTCTTAAGCACCAGGCACCCTAGTAGTTAATGTATAGTCACGGAATACTAAAATTGAATGCTTATACCTATGCAGATGATGCAGACATTTTGGATGAAAGTGAAGAAGCGATTACAGAATTAGCATTGTTTTTCAAAGAGATGGCTGAGAAGATGGGATTAACCATAAGTGAGTAAAAAACAAGATTATGAAAGTATGTAGATGTGATGAGCTTGGAGATCAAAGGGCAGTAATGAACATAAATATTGGATATGTGCCTGAGTTTAAATATTTGAAAACCACAGTAACTAGAGATAGAAACAGAGGTCACAAATAGAATTGTAAGTGTATAGAGAAGATTCTGGAGTTTAAAAGAAATACTATTTAAAAGAAGTTTTAGTAGAAAAATTAAAAATTGGATATAAAACACCATTATAAAACCAGTTGTGCTATATGTATCTGAAGCATAGTCACTTAAAAATGTTTAGTAAAGAAAGTCCAGGTTTTTAAAGTATGATTTTACAAAATGATAAAGATGAGAACAGATGGAAATAACGATGTAGCCGATTAACTCCTATTACAAATATTGTAAAAGCAAGAAGAATTAGATGGGGTAGGCATATTTCCAGAATGGAAGACAGTAGACTGCCCAATACTGCTGTGTTTAGAAGACCACAAGGTAAGAGACCATTAGGAAGACGGAGAAAAAGATAGCAAGATAATGGTGCAGAGGACACCTTTGATGCTAGTATAGAAGATTAAAGATGGTCAGAGGTTGCGAAGTACAGGGAGAGACTACGTGAAAGCGGTTAGACGTCGATAGGCCCGGGTGCTATAGAAGTGAGTGGATGCTTATATAAAAGTTTATATGTTTCAACCTTTAATGAAAGGCTTGAATTTTAAACATACGTTCTAGTTTGAGTTTTGTGAAACTTTTTAGTTAAGATTTTTAAGAAAATGTTTGTTTTCTGTAGTAGCTATATAGTGATTGAAGTAACAAATACAGCCGTTTAATCATTTTAATGCAATATAGCGTTTATAATCCGATTAACGTTCTGCAGAAGAAACCCAAGTACAAGGTTCTCTGAGAAAAACAAACAAACTAGAGAAAACATAAGTAACCTATATTGGTCTAACCTAAATGCTGGCCCACATCAAGACAAGTGGGGAGAGATTACAATAAAAAGGCCAGTAAGAACCAAGGTATAAATCTTTGAGTGCTCTAATAACATCTTTAAAGAAGTAACTGGCAACACCCACACCTCAGAGAAAAGAAATAAAAAGAACGGGGAAATGGTCTTTGGTGGCGACTACTAGTAACATCTGAAGATAATGTAAGAAATCCGTGGTTAACTGCATGTAGTGAGAATATTTGTGTTGATTTGTTTTCTAGTTTGTTGTTAATAGCTCTGTTTCTGTGCATAAAAATATTTATAACCTGACATAATTAACATCTAAAGATTTAGCACAGAAAATGTATGCAGAATTTATTGGATTTAGAAAAAGCTGTATAAAAAAGAACTAACAGCGGATATCCAGACAGCGGTACTGAATTGTTGATAATCCATGCGACTCTAAAATTATAGTTAAGGTATTTATGGCAATGATGTAACGCCAAATTAAGAGAAAAAACTAAATGTCGTTTAATTAAATATATATATATATATTTTAATTAAACGTCAAATACTTCCCAAGTAGTAATTAACAATGTCTAGCCGTAGTTTGGGCTATAGAAAAATTAAACATATACTTAGATGGAGAAGAATTTACAGTTATAACATAAAAATAATAACATTTAACATCTTTCTTGATTAAAGAACAATAGATTTGAATTGTCTATAAAGTAGTACACGTTCATATTTTCTGAACTATATTATAATGGATTGTTGATAAAAGACTTTTACGTTTTTCTGGATTTGAGCATATTTAATTTGAGGTCAATAGTGATTAGAAGCAGAAAAAAAAATTTTTTACAGGTTACAGCTTTTACGCAAAGAAAGATGTTTTTAAACAGGTACAACGTTTCGATCATTCTCGTTAAATCAGCATTCAACAACGTAACATTGTATTTGAATTGTATCATAGATATTGGTTACTTATGTATGTGCATATCAATTCGCGTGAATTATTTATTTTTAACTGAACAGAAAAAGTCAAACAAGTAGATGAATGTAGATATATGAAAGATTTGGATAGGATTAAGAATGTCTGGGGAAATAACAATCAAAAACATATAAAATCATGTCTGGGTACTTGTTGGTTGTACAATTGTTTAATTCTATCAATATTATGTTAATGCCAAGCTTATATTTTATATATGACGACATTCTGTTAGAAAAAACTGTAGTTGTTTTTTCTTTATATGTCCATGGACAAGGGAAGGGGCTTTTTGGTGTTCTTTTAAAAGATATATTTAAATCATGTTCTGCTTCACCGGTATGAAAGGCTGAGCAATTCGTATAGTGCATTTTGTAAATGTTTCCTGGCGAGATAGGTTCGCTATATAATTTTCTTAACACATGTTTAATTATCATTTAGGCCCGGCATGGCCAGGTGGTTAGGGCGCTCGACTCGCAACCTGCGAGTCGTGGGTTCGATTCCCCGTCACACCAAACATGCTCACCCTTTCAGCCATGGGGGCGTTATAATGTGAC